>NC_039269.1:9648432-9773007 GCF_003368295.1 Carassius auratus | reverse complement strand
TATATCCTGATTATATAATATTATGTAATTTACAATTTAAAAAACTGCATAAATATTTACTTTGTTACTTTCGTCAGTTCCACTGACAAAGAAAAGGAGCAGTGAGTATAGATTCAGTGAATGATTCAGTGTTTTTTGAAACAAATCAATTGAGTAAATGATTCAGGTGAAACTTTCATGAGAAAAAATGCCAAGAGTGTACAGACAAATGGAAAAAATATGCAGAGTTGCAAGTATTATTATTTTATTTTCAACTGCCTACTTTTAACTTGAGTGCCACATTTCAGAACACATTTGTCATTTCAAGATGCCATAAAAACGTGAGGGTCACTGTCCATTTAGCAAGTTTTACATGAAAATGCAGTAGAATGCAAAAACTTGTTCTATGTGAGGGCCCCTAAATGATTGAATGAATAATTTGAGCAAATGACTCAACAGTCACTTGTCGCCACCTACTGGCAAAGTGACCTGTATAAATAGACACTAAAAAATTGAGAAATCCCAAGTATAATTGAAGCCAAATATTAAATAATAACACAAGGGTTGATCAAGATGTGTTAGAACTTTCTGAATTACATTAAAATTCTTCCAGTTCAAAGAGACCAAGAACAAAGAAAGATGGATATGGTGGAAAAATAGAGACAGGTGGGAAGGCAGAAAATTGCAAAGGTGTAGAAATGTGTAGCCTGTGTTGTAGTGGGGATGCAAGTGTCCACCATCAACTCAGGACATGTAGGTATGAATGGACAGAGTGAATGAAAGGAGTAAGGTGAAAGAAGAGGATATTTAAAGAGTGGATGAAATCAGAGCGGGAAGAAGGATTGAAAGTACTGTAAAGTGCAAAAATTGAAATTGTATCCATGTGTTTTCTCTTCTGTTTAACTTACATTTCCCTCAGGAATGAGTGGGATATAGAGAAGTGGAGAGCTTTATTCACACATTTTTCCCCTTAAAGAGATCAATAAACATGACATAGAAAAAAAACAGAACTACACATACAGATACTCACATACTGTAAAACAAGTAGATACCTTGAGAGAATGTCAAACATACACCAACAGACACACACACCACACACACACACACACACACTTACTTGATTTTAATGAGATCTGATGTGTGCAGAGAGGTTAGCATATTTACTACTCTAAAAAAGCAATTAGCGCTACAGAGAAATGAAATGAAAGTTAATAAAATATGGCTGGAAATAGATGGAAGGGAAATTTGAGTATTTGTCAAAATTGGTTGAAAAAATCTAAGACAAAATATCATAATAGTTTCAATATCACTGGACATTTTGGAAATATTATTATTATTATTTATTTATAATAATAATAATAACAATACAATTTTGCAGGTTAAAATATTTATTATAAATTATAACCACTTTATTTGTGTTTTAAATGTTATATTTATTTATCAAAGTCACACCCCCCTAAATTTACCACGCCCACACATTTCTACGTCATTGTGTGGAAAGATTTGCGTAATGCCGCCCAAATGTTCACACAAAGGCGTCATGGTTTCAGTACCACGATAGTGTTGAAGCAGTCATGTCAGGGAGATGCTGTGTGTATCTAGGCGAAAGCACTTTATTTGGCCTTTCGAAAGTAGATGCATTTAGGAATCTTTAAGATTACTTACAACAGAACAGCAACGCATTTTATGGACGACCGTTTCGTGAAGGTTTCGTGAGAGGAGCTCATTCTCACTTTGCTACGACAATCTGGCGCTTCTGAATCAGCTATATGTTTATTAGCAGTTTAAGTAGTTGCTACTGATTTTCAAATGAGGAGTTTTGATCATTTTTGTGTGTGTGTGTGGTGTGTGTGTGTGTGAGAGAGAGAGAGAGACAGGTCACATCACAGTGGACTCAGCTATCTTAACCGTCTGTGGCTTGTATACTGCGAACACATACGAGCTTCATCACTCTGTCTGTCATGCCACTCTGTTCCCCATTTGGCTTGAACTGAAGGTGAAACTAAAGACATTATTAACTGTATTTATATTTATTTTAAAAGATGAAAATCACGATTTTGAAAGGGGGTGTTACATTTCCGATAAGTGCTTGTGGTGTTGGCCAATCACAATGCACTGGGTCATTTAGCCAATCAGAGCAGACTGCACTTGTCGGAAGGAGGGACTTTTTAGAAAGGGCATGTTTGAAAGAGGCGGGGCATAGAGGACCTACAATAATGTACAGTATTTGAAAAATACTGTGTTTTTTAACATTAAAGCATGTCAACTTATTCTATTACACATTTCTTTCTGGATCACTCATTAGCTGCAGCTGCCATTTCAACACCCTAGTTTTTTTCACGTCTTTTGATTTATTATAAAATAAATATAACAAAGGTAGTACTTTATCTCACTAAGGTATAGCAAGTGCAGGAGGTTGTCACTTGTCATTTAAAGAAATAATTAATGTCAGACAACAGCCTATAATGCAGAATTATTTAATTACCTACAGTACATAGTTAAATACAAATTAATAAGTTATAACAAATAAATAATGCATGAATATTTTTAAAATTTCCATGTTTATCCAACACAGACATGCTGCTGTAGTTTTTGTAGTCTGAATCGCTTAATGCATAGCTCTATTTTGACATCGGCTCATCAGATGACTCCCTCTATTGCCACTGTCAATCGTAGCAATGCCTAGCAGCACAATTTAACGGATTTTCTCGTGTACATTAAAAATTTGTGTTTGTCATTCCTGGTATACGTGGATGTTTGGTCATTTTAGACAAACAAAACTCTTCTCCAAATTGTGAATGGATTATGTAGGCACAGTGCAGGAGGCTGGAAATGACCGGAAGTAATTGTGCATAGTCAATAAATTATTTTCATGCCATTCCGAACCTGAAACACTGTCGTTCACATACTTTTGAAAATCAAACGAGTAGTTAATCCTGATAAGCGCTCGTCGTCACAGTTGTAAACACGATGGCTTTCTTCTTTCGTGAGGGCGCCACAGTATCTTTGTTTCCAGGCGGACCATTGAAGAACGCGACAACATGTCTCGTGGAAATCATGTATAATTCAACCAATCGATGACGGACTTCGAAGCTCCTGAAAGTGTTTCCACTTTTGTGTCCATATGCATCAGACCATCTAGCCAACAGCCCCGTGGCATTACGTCTGAGACCGAGACTAGTTGTTCATCCTTAGAACACAAATGACAACTTTTGAGGTGAGTTATTTATGACAAATTTTCATTTGTGAGACCTATCCCTTTAATCTGGAGATGTAATAATTTTGGTGCCTAAGGTAGACTAGACATGAATTTTAGAACTCACACACAAATAGTTTGGACATCACACAACACACACCCACACCAAAATAGAGTTTATTATTTGTCCGTGTGCAAAATTAGAGCAAGACTTGCCCTGAGGAAAGATGTGGACAGATGAATGTTCCGTCTGAGACCATTTGACTAAGTCATGTATCTTGCTTACCTCTCTCGGCACATAATTAAAAGCTTGTTTCTGTGTCTCTGTGTGCTATAGGGTACATTATTGTCATTCTCTGTTTATCTCTTTCTCTCCATGACGTTTTTGCATTTGGCTCTGCTTTTCTAAATGCTTAACATTTGGCAGCACCACTTCAGGGATGTTCTTCCTTATACTGTAGCATCTGGAAATACTTCAGAGTTTTCAAAAAATACACACACACACGTTGAATCAGTCGATGAATCGACATCAGATGTTGTGTCTTGTTCTAAGGGCACTTTTCCATGACTAATGACTAGTTAACCGAGTGAAGCTGGCTTTGAGTATTCTGATACACTGGCCAGTGTCATTAAGCGCTGTCATAAGCAGCTGTGCGGCAAAGACATGACGTCATGTCTACCGCAGTCCAATCATGATGCATGGGACAGCTGCAAAGAGAGAACGCTGGTTTTATGACAGAAACTGGATGTCCAGAGTCCTTGACTTTCTGTATGACTTCCATGGAGCAGCAAAGTCAGCGTGACTGCTTCATCCCTCTTTCATTTGCACTATATGGAGAAGAGTGTCCAGCACATTCTAATTATCAGTTTGCTGGGAGTAAATGGTGACCGAATTTCCATTTTGGTGTGACCTGTTCCTTTAAGTGTGATGAAGAGTTTTGTTTTATGGCTGTAAATGTAATCCTCTGGAGGTGCACCTTTTCTTTTTTTTCTCCATCCCTTTATTAAAGTTTTGCCTTAATTAGCAAATTGGACTGTTACCAATAATCCTGGAGGAGTGGCATGTGCCGGAGGAGAAAGAGAGGCAGGAAGAGAGAGAGTGATGGGATTTTTCAGAAATATCTCTGCGATGATGTAAGGGTTGAAAATTTGGGATGTGGCTGTAAGAGTCTGGGTAGCACGTGTTTGTCAAAAGATTTGGTAACACTGCCAATTCTCACTATTAGCTAGTTGCTATTAGCATGCTAATTAATGACATATTGGCTGTTTATTATTAATTATAAAGCACATATTCTGTGTGAATATTCTACATCCCTAATCTTACTCAATACTTAAACTTAACAACTACCTAAGTTACTAATTATTAAGAAGCAGCAAATGAAAAGTTTATTGAGGCAAAATTTATAGTGGTTTGTTAATAGCGTGAATTGGACCTTAAAATTAAGTGTTTAATTATTATTATTAATCTTCATTTTTTTATCAATATTAAAATAAGATATTGATTAACACAAAACATCTGGTTTGACAATTAACTAGGGATTGGGTCAAAAATGTCCTAGTATTTTAAATGCATGGTGAAATGCCCTTGTGATGAACTCCTTGGTTAAAAGACCAGTCAATTTATGTAACAAAAGATTTTAAATAAATGTTGTTCTTTTGAACATTGTATTCAACAGAGTATCCTGATTTCCACACAGATATTTATTAGCACTGTTTTCAGAACTGACATTAGAAAATGTTTTTTTTTGTTTTTTTTTTTACCAATCAATATATTAGTGATTTCTGAAGGATCATTAGACACCAAAGACTGGAGTAATGATGCTCAAAATTCAGGAATAAATTACATTTTTAAATATATTGAAATAGAAATTAGTAATTTTAAATTATAAAATATATTTCACAATTTTACTGGGTATTTTTACAAATGTTCATGTCTTTAAATGCAGTATTTAGATATTTTTAAATATTTAAATCTAATTTGTTTCTTTCTAGGTTTGAGTTAGAAGTATTTAACAAAAATGTATGGCAAACCAAAGAAAATCTTCATAAAAGTGTGAAAAAATCTACAGTGTCCCATGTACAGTGTACAGTAATATAAGCTCATTTTTGTCTCTCTCTCTCTCTCTCTGTGTGTCTGTCAGTGTTCAGCGGCCCGCGGTTTTCTCAGGAGCCAGCGGATCAGTCTGTGGTGATCGGGGAGAGAGTAGTTTTGTCCTGCGTGGTGTTTAACTACACCGGCATTGTACAGTGGACCAAAGACGGGCTGGCACTTGGCATCGGAGAAGATCTGAGGGGTGAGCGCACACACATACATCAGATCACACTAACCGAGAGCATCATGAACCTTTTGTAGAGGGGAAATGAGTGACAGTATCATCTCAATAAGAGCTATAGGTGAGAAAAGACAAGACCAAAATAAAAGAACTACCTTTGATTGCAGGACAGGAAAGTTTAGCAGTACAAATTTGGTTAAGCATTAAAGGGTACATGGTTTTAAATGAATAAACCAAGAAAAATTGCAGCTGCGTCAGTTAGCGATCACCATGCATTTTAGTTGTATCTAGTCATTCTAGTTTGGATTAACAAAAGGATGGGTACAATGACTGGACTTCAGTATAAAACAAATTACTGTCCAGATTTAGATATATGAATACATGATTTCTGCTAAAGTGTGTCCAATTATGCAATCTAATTTTCAATGATACAAATTCTTTTGGAATTTGGCGCAGAAATCTGTCAAGCCTCATGCCTCTATGTATGTCTATACAACATATAATATGTTGCAATGCAACATTCAGACAACATAAGATTTCTCCCTCTCCTCCATTTAAAATGAGGCATCAGACATATTTTTTCCTTTCATTGTCCAGACATTGCCGTTTTCTTTCTTTGTCCTCTGTCTCGCTCTCTCTTTTTCCCTTTTTTTTTTGGACGTGTTGCTCTTGTCCACTCTAATCTCATACACATATAGATGTGCAAACACTCGCACAGGTTAAGCATCTGCTTGCTGATTGGTTGAGCTAAAGGATGATGTAATCATTGCCAATACTTTTGTCCTCCTAGTATCCAGATCGATGATGTCATAATGTGTGTGCTAGAGAGAGAGTGCAGTCTGAATGCCAATGTGTTGGAGTGCTGCCCTCTGGTGTCAAACACATGTCCTGCAATCCACCACATAATCACAATGACTGGCTAAACTGACTGTATAAATATGAAGGCAAAATAAGAAACTGACTGTATAAATATGAAGGCAAAATAAATATGAATTCTGACTGTACATACAAGGTTTGCTGGGGCTTTTGCAGCACAATATTATCTCATCTGAAATGATAAGTGCATTAAAACATTTTACCGTGATTTAGTGTGATGATGATGTGTGTGTGTGTGTGTGTGTGTGTTTCAGCATGGCCACGGTACCGTGTTTTGCGTATTTTGGATGTTGGGCAGTATAACCTAGAGATCACATCAGCAGACCTGACCGATGACTCCCTGTACGAGTGTCAAGCCACTGAAGCTGCTCTGAGGTCCAGAAGAGCTAAACTCACTGTTCTGAGTGAGTACACACTGAAGATGAGCAGAATAGCATACTGGCATTATAGTGTTTTTACAGTATGTATAATGTAAGAAGTATGCACTTGCTTTGCATTCAATTCTTCTGCTTTTCAGTAAACAACAGCACAGTGTGTGGAACACTGTTACTTACAATGCAATACACTGAACTTAAAAAGTTTCCATTTCGAGTGTGATGAATGCACATAAAGCAATATGAACCAAAATTTAGTGCAAAAGTCAGTTAATTATATATCTGGGATTGTTGCAGTGAAAAGGTTGTAATATACTACTTTTTTAAATATTCACTGGCACATAATCTTAATAATTTTTAAAAAGTATGCAGTATACAGTATGCACGGTGCAGTCCAAACATAGCCACCAACACACAATAAGTAGGTTATATTTCTAAAGAATTAATTTTGCTTTCTTTATTTAAAAGAAAGGGCTTGGAAAGAATTTTTGTAATGTCTTTAAAATGATAATATACTTATCAAGGCTGCGCTTTTTGTTCAAAACTACAGTAACTGTGAAATATTATAACAAATAAAAATAACAATGAAATTTTTATGTATTTTGAAATTGTATTTATTCCTGATAGCAAAAGCTGAATTTTCCGCCTCATTACTCCAGTCTTTAGTTTCACCTGATTCTTCAGAAATCATTCTAATATGCTGATTTTATGCTCAAGAAACATTATTATTATATTATTATTATATGTCTGCCATCTGTTTCAATCAGTTTGATGCATACAAATATTTTCTTTTCAAATCTTACTGACCCAAAAAAACCTTTTGAACAATAGTGCATAGTAAACAATATTTAAAAGAAAACAAAATACCGTATATGTGTCAGTAGTTCTAGATGTTATCTGTGTGCCCAGTGTGTAAGGCACTTTCAGCGTATTATCTGTCTATCTGTGTAGTTCCTCCTGAAGGTCCTGTTATCGAGGGCTCTCCAGAGATCCTGCTGACAGCAGGAACCTCATATAACCTCACCTGTGTGTCTCGAGGAGCAAAGCCACTGTCAACGATAGAATGGTACAAAGATGGGATCATAGTGGAGGGAGCCCATACCAGCACTGTGAGTGAGCACACAAGCAAATCACGATAACATGAAAATCACATGTATGAGAACAGATGGTATACATTATTTCTATCAATCTATCTGTCAGGAGGTGTTAGCGGACAGGAAGAGGGTGACCACAAAAAGTTTTCTGGAGATCCAGCCAGTGGACACAGACACAGGACGAAATTTCACCTGTGTAGCTTCAAACCTGGCCGCCCCACTGGGAAAGAGGGCCAACGTGACTCTCAACGTCCACCGTAAGTGTTTGTACACCTACCGTATTTTTCGGACTATAAGTCGCACCTGAGTATAAGTCGCATCAGTCCAAAAATACGTCATGATGAGGGAAAAACATATATGAGTCGCACTGGACTATAAGTCGCATTTATTCAGGACCAAGAACCAAGAGAAAACATTACCGTCTACAGCCGCGAGAGGGCGCTCTATGCTGCTCAGTGTAGGCTACAGGAGCACCGAGCAGTATAGAGTGCCCTCTAGCGGCTGTAGACGGTAATGTTTTCTCTTGATTAATTTCTCTCGGTTCATGTCAAATTAATTTATAAATAAGTCGCACCTGACTATAAGTCGCAGGACCAGCCAAACTATGAAAAAAAGTGCGACTTATAGTCCGGAAAATACGATTCTTTGCTGTGCTGGCATACTGTATATCCAAAAGAAGTGCTCTAATGACCTCTCAATCTCTCTCCAGATCCTCCTACAGTCATCCTGTCTATAGAGCCTCGCTCGGTTCTAGAAGGAGAGCGAGTTAAATTTACCTGCCAGGCCACTGCCAACCCTCCCATTATGGGCTACAGGTTAGTGTGTAGTGTGGCTGTACACACTAACACATACAGCATACAGAGAAAATTCAAACCTGGCTGCCCCGCAGATTTTTATATATTTATTTGTTTTTAAATATGTATAGTATAGCTTTTATTAATTTGTATTCAAGTTCTGGTTTTAATTATTTTAGTACCTCAAGAAAATGAGAAATGTTGTCTTGGCCAATAGCTGAAATACAATAAGTTTAAGTTTTTTTATATTTTATTTCATTTATTTTTTTCTGCATTAATAAACTATAATAAGCCTAATGTGTTGTAGGTGGGCTAAGGGGGGCGTGATTCTGGACGGAGCGAGAGAAAGTGTGTTTGAGACGACAGCAGATCACTCGTTCTTCACTGAGCCTGTGTCCTGTCTGGTCTTTAATGCGGTGGGCAGCACTAACGTCAGTATTTTGGTGGATGTTCACTGTGAGTATCTCAGTCCATCCGTCTATGATCTACCACACAGGTCTACTCTTGGGTTTATGTTATACTGTATGAGTTTGCCATTGTCTTTATTAAAATGCAGTTAATTTTTTTTTTTTATGCCAATTAGCATAATTGCATTTAGGGAAATTTGAATAACTTTTAGTGTTTTTGTTTTTCAGTTTAAATTGTTTTAGTAAATTGTTATAACCTTCTTTTTTTCTCTCTCTCATGTAGTTGGTCCAATTTTGGTGGTGGAGCCGAGGCCTGTAACAGTGGATGTTGACTCTGATGTCATACTCAACTGTAAATGGTCAGGAAATCCTCCGCTCACCCTCACATGGACCAAGAAGGGCTCCAGTATGGTCAGTGCACACTAGATAATGCTTCCTACACCTTACAAAGTGCACTTACCTCTAACACACACACAAAAAATGGAAACATTCAGCAAAAACACTCGTCAATTGACTATTTTTAATGCAGTCCATCTTTCTTTCTTCAACTCTTTTTGTTGATCAGGTCCTCAGTAATAGTAATCAGTTATTCCTGAAGTCTGTGAGTCAGGCAGATGCAGGACAGTACGTGTGTAAGGCCATCGTTCCCAGAATTGGTGTTGGAGAAACAGAAGTCACTCTTACAGTCAATGGTCAGTAACACATACAGTACATAACTACACAAAAATCTGTCTGGATTTGAAAAGTGTGATATGACTCTCTTATGATGTGATTGGGTGTCCAGGTCCTCCAATCATCTCGAGCGAGCCGGTCCAGTATGCCGTGAGAGGAGAGAAGGGGGAGATCAAGTGCTACATAGCCAGCACCCCTCCACCGGACAAAATCGTGAGTTGAATTCCCACTCTGTACACTACATAAATAATAATATAGCTTTTATAACAGGTTATTCTGGACATGTGGCATGTTGTGATTTCATGCATTGTGCAGATACTAAATAAATGTGGAATAGATAATCAAGATTTTTTAGTAAAGAAATGTCTCATTTTTTCAGAGCTTTAAAGTTTGTGTTTTTGAGGTAGGGATGTTCTTCCTGTTTACAAGTAGGATGTTCTGCTGATGCATTGACAATATAACTAATAGTGCAGAAATGACATAAAGCAGCTTTATTCAGCTTTACGTATTCTGTTGATGTCTCTTACTGTACTTGTTTTCCGTCCTTCCTTTATCATCTTTACACTATGCTTGATTGAATACTGAGAGAGAGAGAGAGAGAGAGCCAAAAGAAGCGTGAAAAATAGAGGTCAAGAAAATATCAAATGAGACATGAAAGATGAGGAGGGCTGGCGGGGAGGGGGAGAAAAAGAGTGATGGCGCAGAACAAAGTCCTGTACCTTTCAGTGTCGATTATCACCAGCAGACGACACGACATGACAGACAAATGAGTGAGCTTTTAACAATCTCAGCACTTTACTCAACGCTCTGCCTCTTTTCCTTCTTCCTTCACTCTCTCTCTCCTTCCTTCCACCTGTCCTCTAGTCAACGTCCTCCTCTTTATCGTTCTCCTTCAACCACCTTTCTAGTCACTCTTTTCCTTTCTCACATTTAAACAATTTGTAATATTAGCAAGAAAAAAGGAATGGTTATAATAAAACAACAGCTCTATAAAATAAAACAGAATAACATTATTAATATAAAACAAATAGTATTTAGCTTATATAATATTAGTAGTATTAACAATATATTTTGTTAATTTAAATTTTTTAATGATAAAAGAATGGCAAAAACTTAATAGTATTAATAGTATTAAGAATGGGAATGGTTTCAAATAAATTAATTATAAAAGAAAACTTAAATAAAAATATGTAATATATATTTATTTATTTTATATATAATAATATAAATAATATGAAAAAATACATACATTATGATATATATATATATATATATATAAAACAACAGTTGAATAAAATAACAGAAAAAGTTAAGTAAAAATAGCAGTATTAAAAATTATTATTATATATTAACAAATACAATACTATTTTTATAAATTATCAATAAAAATAATAGTTCAAATAGTAAACCAAGAATAGTGAAAATATAGGGGAAAAATTCTAGTTAAAAATTAAACTGAATAATTCAAAATAAATGAAAAGTTTTAACGAAATGGAATGAGCTATTGGAGTAATATTTAAGCAAGTTATTAAATGGTATAAAAATTAAATAAAAATTAGATTTGCCCATAATAGTACTATTATGCATGAGTTTAGTAATAGAGACACACTCCTCTGTTGCTCTCTTTCTCTGTCTGATGGATCTCTGGATAATGAGACACGACACAACAGGACTGGCCTTAATGTGAAGACAGTACTTATGAGATAATGAATAATGGAATAATTGAGAAAGAAAGTGGAGGAGAGGAAAGAAGAGTGGGCCATATGCTTTTTTTTCCTCATCCTCTCGTCCTTCCCGCTCTCACTGTCACTCTGTTGTCAGTTTGAGTGGGACATTAGCACTGTGAATATTTGATGGAGTGTTATTCATTTTGTATGAACTATCTGCTCTCCCACAGTTCAGAGCAAAATCCTGAAAGGCCTGCAACGCCTGTGAACCCCAGCCTGTGTGTGTATTTACTAATGTGTGTGTGAATGCATACGTGTTTTTCTGCAGGTTTGGGCCTGGAAGGAGAACGTGTGGGAAAAAGAGAGAGGAACGTTGTTGGAGAGGTACACAGTGGAGCAGAGCCGCCCTGCGTCACAAGGGGGCGCCGTTCTGTCCACCCTCACCATCAATAATGTCATGGAGTCTGACTTCCAGTCCACCTACAACTGCACGGCATGGAACGCCTTTGGACCAGGAACCATGATCATCACGCTGGAGGAGACAGGTCAGGACGAAACACTCCCACTGTCTCTTTCTTAAGTATAGTGACTGTAGGTATAACTCTTCTCGTTTTCTCTCAGATATAGAGAAGTCATACTTTCATAGGTCTATATCAGATACGTAACACCTCTATCTCTCTCACCTTTTCTCATTCTCAGATATAGCATGTGTAGGTATTATACCTGTTTGTCTCTCTCACTGATATAGTGTAATGTTTAAGTATAGTGTAGTGTTTACTGTAGGTGTCTTTCTCTCAGATATATAATGGCTGTAGATATAATATCTATAAGTGTCCTTTATGTCTGTAGATATTAATTACTGGCCTCTCTGTCAGATATATTACCTCTAGGTGTCATTTTTTCAGATATATAACAGCTATAGATATAATACCTATATCTCTCTCTCATATCATGTCCATCATATAATACCTCTCTCTCAAATTTAGCATCTCTAGATATTATTTATATTACTTTCTCTCATATAAAATGTATAAGGGTCTTTCTCTCTCAGATATAGTGTTCATTGGTCTCTCTCTCTCTCTCACATAGTGTGTGTAGTAGGTAATGTCTTTGACTTAGACATAGCATCTGTAGGTAATATAAATGTCTGTATAGTGTGTGTGTGTGTTAATGGCTGTCTCTCTCTCTCTCTCTCTCTCTCTCTCTCTCTCTCTCTCTCTCTCTCTCTCTCTCTCTCTCTCTCAGATATAGTGCCTGTAGGTGTGATAGCAGGTGGATCTGTTGGATCTTCTATTTTGCTTCTGCTCCTCCTGTTTGCTCTTATATTCTATCTGTATCGACAGCGCAAAGGCAGTGAGTAGACTGTATATGTGTGTGGCTTTGTATGTGTGCATCTGTTTCATGTTCATTTGCTTGTGATGCATTTGTCCAAATTATCACTGGAATTCAGACTATAAGAATATAAATATACATGTGTATTAAAAGGCAATGCTCTGAAAGTCAAATGGTGGAAAAAAGTGTAAATGCTTGATTATGGTTTGGCGCCCCCGTGTGTCTACAGGACAGAAATTTAATCATATTTTACCACAATATATGTTGCTAATTTATTTAAATAATAATTCTATTTTTAGAGCTACTATTAACATTTTTGCTAATACTCTTCCCTCACCAGTTGTGTGAAATGAAAATAATGGATATTTTAATTGTAATATACAGTATTTATATGCATTTATATTCAGTTAAATAAATATGCTTCCTATAATTTATGCTAAATTTAAACATTTTAAACAAAACCAAAAAAACTGAAATTAGAATAAACTTTGCTGAAAATAGCAAACTTTACAGAAACAGAAGAATATTCTCAGTATGTTTTTCCATTTATGGAAAAAAAACTGTTTTATGCTCTATTTCATTTTTTATTTCATTTTTTATATCTTTGACGTCGACTAAAGGCAATGCAAAATATCCATTTTAATGAGACACGTGCTAAAGATTTATGTGCCCTACCTTTTTATGGAATAGCCTGCTTACACACAGGTTCAGTCTTTTAACAATAAAATTAGTGAAATCATAATCTTTCTTTCAGCCCAAAGCCTATAAACTGCTGTGATTTATTTTAGCCATTAAATCATTTCATTTATTAAAATGATGTGAGGCTTTGAGTCAGTGATCTATAATGCTTGCAGGTCGTCGTGGAGTCACGCTGAAGCCAGACATTAAGGTGGAAACGGTCAACAAGGAAACTCACAGTCTTGAGGAAGAGGCTGCCGGCGCCTCCACAGCTACACGAATGGTAAAAGCTATGTATTCTGTGAGTATCTATAGCATAATTAGACTGTCAGGCTGACTGATATAACATTCATAATTATATGGTCAGACATTGTTTGTCATAATTAAAAATAAAGAAATTAAGACATCTTTAAAAAATTAACGATACTAGGGGTATTTTGCACATAAGTCATAAGTCATGTTAAAATTTGGTTAGCTCACCTTTTGACCTAACTAACAAGAGAGAAGTGTGACGAGAAATTCTGTTGGCACTTGGTTTCTCCATGAAGCACTGCCGTTCAAATATTTGGGGTCTGGAAGATTGTTTAAATGTTTTTGAAAGTCTCTTATGCTCATAAAAACTGTATATATTTGACCAAACGTAGAGCAAAATAGTAATATTATATTGTATGATTTTGAAATATATTCGAAAATGTAATTCTTGTAATAGATCATTATTTCTGTCTTTAGTGTCACAAGATCCTCATGAAAACATTCTAATATGTTGATTTGGTGCTACAAATTATTTTTTATTATTATCAATGTAGAAAGCAGTTGAGCTGTGCAATATTTTGTGATAATCAAATAATCCTCAAAAATATGGTTAATAGAAACTTCAGAAGAACCCTTTTTTTTAAATAGAAAGCTTTTATTCTTGTGATAAATTTAATGGCTGCTTGCTGAATAAAGTTTTCTTTATAATTTATTCATTTTCATTTATTTTATAAGAAAATGACACTGATCATGAACTGGCAGTGTAGTAGTATGAAATATCAAACATATTGTGATTGTTCTGATTATATTCCGTTGTGCTGCATTTTTGCTTCAAGTGTAAACAGAACAATTACTTGTTGCGAGAAGTATCTGGTGTTTTCTGAATATAGTTTAACTGCTCTATAAAATCTCTACAATTACATTATCTAGTCCAGCTTTGGCAGCAAAAGCTGTATTGGTACATTTTTAGTCAACCATTTATATGAGCATTTAGTCTGACTCAAATCAAACTATTAAAGTGCATGTAAACATACCAGTTTTAGTGCTTTTCAAAAATGGGCCATATCTGCTTAATTTGATCCATAACAGTGAAAGAATTAAAGAAAGATACTGTTGAATAGATAAAAGATAAATCTGAAAATAAAAAGTTTCTAATGGTGAAAGACTTTCTTTCCACCACAATCTATAGAATATCTATTCTTCACTAATACTGATAAAGCTGATATCCTGTTTTCCTCCCTCTCTCTCCTTCTCTCCTCCTCCCTCTCTCTGTGTGTGTGTTTTGTCGTTTGATGGTTTAGTTTCTTCCCTCTGTCTCCCTCTCTCCCTCCACCCAGCCCTTCAAAGATGACATGGACCTGAAGCAGGACGTCCAGAGCGACACGGTGGAGCCCAAGGTGGAGGAGTATGAGCCCAAGGTAAGAAACAGCACAGGTGCATATAAACATCAATGCTATACTTAAAGGAGAAGTGTACAATTGTTTTGGAATTTGAGTTAACTTTATGCTGTTAAGTTTAAGTTTAATAACAAGGTTGATTGCCTCTGAAAGTGTAAAAACATACTGTGGCACCATCAAAATATTTCACTCTTTGAGACCCTAACCAGCATTGGCTCAACCAATGCTGTGAGTTTGGGGCGGGGCTATCTATTTGCCTGACCAATAGAAAACAGGAGGAATGTTCTTGAAAGTTGTACTTATTTTTCCAGTCCTGTTGCTGATGCTGGTGGTGCCGAAATTACACGCTTTACCTTTAATGTTTGACACAGACAGAAGAAGTATTATAGCTATGGTCCAACATTTTTATAGGATTATTTATCTAAAATATACATATTATTAATATACATTGAATAGTTTTTCCCAAATGTTTTGTGTCAGTAAGGCTATACTTTCATCAAATACTGAACAAAATGTATTACACTTTCCACAAATATATTGAGAAGCACTACAGTTGTCAACATAACTGTAATCAACATAATGATTGTTGATTATTATTGTTATTAATGATTGTTGACTGAATTTTTGATTAAATAAATGGTCACCAAAAGAGAAAACAGTTAATTTGTGAAATTTCAGCAAAACATGACCAACTTGTGTGATGACTCACACAAAGCTCTCAGTTTTGCAGATTGCAAAGGCGGAGTTTAACCCATGAAACTTACCTGAGCATTGTTATTTGTGAAATACTATATATTATATCAGTGAAATATATTTTTGTCATTTCAGGACCCCACCAACGGCTACTACAACGTTCGAGCTACGACACATGACGAGGTCCGCACCTCTACCCGCTCCCTGCTGTACCAGGAATTTCGGCCACTGAATCCCGCTTCAGTTTCGGCGACAGCCGGCGGCCCAGTGCCCAACATTCACCCGGCACCCACAGGCCGTTACGAGCCCAGGCCAGCTTCCCGAATGGCGCACAACACATACACACATTTTAACACCATTGCCAGGGCATCACAAATCCAAGCCCCGCCCAACCCTGTGTCCAAGACCACAGACTATTCCGGAGAACGTGGCCTGCTGGAATCAACCAATCCGCTGGCTTTTGACAGCTATGCTTACTCAACAACACCTCAATACAGGTTAGGCTTTGCCCCGCCTTTGGAGGCAGGACCAGCCTATGAAATGTATCCTACGGGACAAGGGGTGGGGACGAGTCAAGATGCTAACACGGGAAAATACCCCAGCTCCGCCCAATTTCCATATTCAACTCCGCCCACAGAATACTCTCAAAGACACACGCAGAGAATGCAGACTCATGTGTGAAACAGACACACTTGCCAACAACAACAAAAAAAAAACACTTCCCGGGATTGAAATAAATGGTACACATTCATTTTTACACTCTTACAGTTTGAAACGTTCTCTCCAACACAACTATATGCAAACACACACACACACATTGCATTTTCTACCTTTAAAACAATATGATTGAGAGAAAAAAGTGCCAAATTAATAAATTAATGCAGCAGAAGAGGAAATCACAAGAGTGATGAGCGGAGAGAATCCATGTAAACCTTCTCCTTTCCCTCTTCTTGCCAAATTTGAAGATGATGGGTTGATGTGGTAAAACAAATCCTCTCAAATCTGTGCACCAAAATGAGACGCTGCAAAGCAGCCATTGGACGGGTTTCTCCATGTGAATCGTATTGGCTGAAAGAATGGCCAATAGAAGGCTGGAGGGCACCAGAAGCCATCAACTATTGGGTGTAAAGCCCAGTGAAAGCCTGATTGCTATGCACTGGAGTTTACACTGGACCTGTTTAGTTCTTTCCCATCAAACAACCTAATAAAATATGATGCATATTAAATGATGGGTATTGTGGGTGGGCTCACACTGATTGTATAATCCACAATGTGATATTGCAGAACAAGTCAGCGAGTTGAAGAATACTGCAGTTGTCGACAATCGCTTGTGAAAAAACTAACCATACGGCCCGCTCACATCACCACTGCTCACACTGCCCGAGCTCTTCGTAGAAATAGCTGACCGCTGCCAGTTTGAACTCTTCTGAACTCTTCTGATAGGACGGAGACGTGAGTATCTGGGTAAACGCCACCAGTGCTTTTAACTCTGAAAGCTGGAGTTTATGGAACATTTTAGGATTTTTTTACAAAGGGATACTACTCACAGAGTGTCAAAGTGAGCTTACGGACTCTTCTCTGAACACACGCTCTGCCTCTTTCCAAGAAAACCTCACGAGTATTTGACGCTTTGTGTTTCTATGTGTGTGAGAGTGTGTGTTTGCTGATGTGGAGGAAATAGCTGAATGTGATCAATCTCTTTCTCTGAAGTGTCCATGTATTTGTCCTTAACACTTTCAAAGTAGAGTAGAGTGCTTTTCCATATTTGTATCTGAACTGAATTGCATTTGAAAGCGCATTTATAGTATTTTTCTAAGATGGTGGTAAGGGATAAAAGATCGAATGGTTTTGGTGTAAGCAATGTAAAGGAGAAAAATTTTTAAAACATTTTTTTGTTTATGATTTGTACACATTTCTAAATTCTGTAAAGGGATGTTGAATCGAATCACAAGAGCAAAGTTTAAAATAATACTAAAATGGAAGTGATTTATTCATTCAAGTCCTGGGTTTCGGTAAAGTATTTTTATGCAAAATAAAGAAGGGCTTTTATTATGAGCTCAAAACATTTCTGTTCTGCAGAAAAGCTCGATTTGTGCAGAAAATGTTTCTGCTCGGTTTAAATTTGGCTTGATTGATTTAGGTTTAATCTGCTGAAATTTACATTCAAAAATGCAATGATCAATACATTTTGGTTCAACAAATTAGCAGGTTTGTCAATAAAACAGAATTTTTGCAGTGCATTGGTTAAAATTTGCACAAAATATTTTTTCTTTAAATATCCATGTTAATTCTCTTAATAAATGAGACTTATTTGGCACCTTTATGTATGATGAGAGGACAATGAATATGAGTAATAAAACATATCAGAGAAGGAAAGATGGGGGAATGAATGTGCAATACTGTGTTTATATTGTGTGAATGTGAGAGCATGTCTGACTCTTGAGATCCATTTCCTCATGCTCCTGTTAAAAAAGACCTGTACTTCACATTGTGTTTATGGTTAACTTTATTTTATCTTTGTTTTAATCATCTGTTAAAATGTAAAGTACAAAAGAAAAAAATGACCCATGTGCTTTTTCCCCACAGCCACTTTTACTATGGTTCTTTTTAAATTGTATGTGGTTATTTTTCCACAGTATTATAAAATAAAAAACATCTTTCATAGTGACTCGTCATCATACAGTAACAACTCATACAGTTAATAAGAAATACATCGACACTATATACAGTACATGCATTGGGGACCAAAAATAAAATATGAGGATTGCAATCTAATTTAAATCCGAGTACACAGTATAACATTTTGAAAACATAAAATGACAGCTTATTAACGTTATTACACAAATGAAGGAATACATCAAATTTGTACAGCCCATCAGATGTTTTTGCTCAAGATATTCTTTGGATCATCACAAATCAAACTGGAGAACATGAACAGCAGGAGATAATGCCAGTAACATCTAATTTAAGAAAACAGAAACATCTGGACCTCTTGCTACAGACATGTACAGTAGAATAACAGTGAAGCCATTGATGTGAAATCAAACCAGGTGATCTTAAAGTTGTGAACAGCTAAATGGTTTCAGATATCTGCCTTGTAAATGCCACTTAATGTAATGAACATATACTGCAGAAGAGCACCAGTCAACATCCAAATCCTTTATTTGAGCAGTGGAAAGAATTCCTTTGATTTCCAAATACTTGCAGTACTCCAACTCTGCAACAATGTTATGTCTGTTTGGCACATGACATAGTGGTAAGCACCTTTCCTCGTCAAAGATGGTTTTTATAATTCTGAGTGGCGATTTTTACCATATGCACACTCTATAAAATCATATCCATGCATATGCACATTTTATAAATGAGGTCCCAGTTCTTTGACTAGATCAGGTTCGTTCTCCTTCAGCAGTCTGCAGAATTCTACTTTTGCATTATCTCCTCCAGACTCAAGAGCAATCAACAAGCGTCTCATTTTCTCCTGTAGTGTTTCTGCAACATGGATCTTACTCCACATTTCAGGAGTAATTATTTTTTTGGTCTTTAAACTGTCAGCAATCGCCATCACTGATGAAACTCTCTGAGTGAGTTTATCTCCATGTGTGTTCACAAATTCAGTTTCTGATTTAAACAAAAGATGATTTAAGGTAGCCTTCAGAAGGGAGTACTATGTGTAAAATACTACAAGAAAAAACGTATTTAAAATGTGAAGCATTAAAATCAGACCTGGGATCCTTCGGTGTGCAGGAGGTTCTGCAGCTTTACTTGGTGCTATTAACAATAAAAATTATAAAATTAAAAACAGACATTTGAGAAATCTGACAAACATTTTACACTCATCGAAATCTTTTGACATCTCATTCCTTGCAGGCAATGAACTGCTATCAAAGATTCACCAACAGTTTTTCAATATAAAAATTATTCCAGTTATGTAAGTTATGTAATTTTGTTTATCTATTTAATGCGATCATGCTAACTGAGATCCTCATTGTTTTGTAAACAAGAATAAAATATATAAAAAAGAAATATTGCATTGCTCCCATAAATTGCTTTAGCATAGTTAGCTATGGCTACATTTTTGTTAATTGTGTAGTTATTTTAATGAATAATGCTACGCTTTAATAATGTCCTCCCCAACACTGTGGCCAAGTAATGGTTTCTCACAGATTAGTGTCTGTAGATAAACTTAAATCTCTCCCAAACTCTCTCAGTTCTCTTACTCCTACTACAGCAGACTTTCATGAGTACCTGTAAGAAGGATTCGCCGTCTGGGCCACACTTCTTTCCCATCTTCAGTTTTGTCCACAACACCCAGCTTGACCTCCTTGATGTTGACATCCAGAAACACTTCAAATGTGGGATGATAGTTTGGACCAAAATTATCAAGCTGAAATATCTCACTCTGAAAAAGAGAACACCAATATGAAGTTAACATTATAAAGTGGTTAGTGGTTAGTGAATATGGATACAAATATATATTTTATATGCGCAAATGTTTTAAATATCATAAATTCAAATTTTTTTTTTTTTCTCGTTACCATTGGTTGCACTTCACAGTTCTCTGGCTGACAACACAGACTGTATTGTCTGTCAGTAAAAAGACAACATTTTGAACTTGTCTCTATGTATGATTTATTGTGGTGGAAACACTGGACCTTGAGGAAAGAGTGGTGAGAGTGGTGGGGGACAAAATAAAAAAGAGGTGAATTTACATCAACATGTCACTATACGAAAGCAATAATAATGTTCATATACAAATATGCGTAATGTGTGTTAGGGGAGCTTTGAAAGTCACATGTTTTTATCTTATAATACTCAGAAAGCACATAGAAAAAACAAAAAAATGAAGGAAAAATACGTTCAGACAGCAGTACCTCTGTTACTGGAACATTCCCTGGAAGCAAGTGGACATTAAGTATTTTCTGTTCCTGTTCAACAGTTACTGGTCGAAGAAAGAGCAAAACCTGGCCATCAATGGGGTAGCCAAATATTGTTTTAATCCAGATGAGCCCAAACCGGCTGAGATCTCTGATGTCAATGATCACATGAGTTTCTGTCACTCTGAGTGGCTGTATTATTTCTACATTACCACCAGTGAAATGTGCTACAGCCAAACCGTCCTTATTTTCCTCTGCAAAATACATTTAAGAATTTTGTTACCTGGTAGAATAAAGATATTGTTTTTCTAATCATACTCTGACTAACATTTTACATAAGAACTCTCATCACACTCCTTGCTAATTATTTACATACATATCTTTAATAACTGCAGTTTCGAGAAATTTGAAATTTGTATTATAAACCACTGTCAACCACTGTGAAACATTCATATTGAGAATGTAGAAATAAACCTACCAGAGAATATCACACAGTGCGGAAGTTGCAGTCGTAAGACTGATTTTGCAGAACAGTCAATGTCATACAAGGGTCCTGCCGGTCGCATCTGACCCAAACCATCTAACAGACGAGGATCCCATGAATCAACTCTATACAGCACCTCTCCTTCACCCTCCATCACAAACACAAGATTGGTCAGACTGCAACGAAACTGACCAGCATGTGCACACACAAACCTGAAGGACAAGGAATTATTGACACCTACTGTTATGGTGTAAGGGTGTGTGGGTTTTTTGTTTATTCTTGTGATTTCTTCTAGGTGATGGCGTAATGAACAACACCTGTTATAGATTGGGACGTATGAATAAAAGTGCCTCTGAGACGTGGGTCGAGGCACGTGGGAAGTGACATCATCCCATGCTGCCGCTTGATCGCGCGTTGTTTGTGGATCTGTCGTCAGAAATTAAATTGATGTGGTAGTTTTAAATGTAAACCCCTAGAATTATGTAATAAAAAATATTCTTCATTATACGTTTTTGGTTTGGTTTTCGTCATTTTTGTTGCAGTTTTGAGCTGACCGTAACAAAATGGGGGCTCGTCCGTTTCTGTTTTTTTAAGAGGAAAATATTATTATATTAATTTGCATTCGCATTCGCATAGATGAGTGAAATCAGCTGTGCGTTTGTTTGGATTCGTGTTGTAAAGCAGTTAGTAATTGGAAACACCTGTTTTGCGTTATCAGCAGTTAAAGGAGCTGTATGTAAGAAATCTATTTTAATTAATCATAAAATGGCCCTGATGTGTCACTAGACATTAAGAAAACATGTTCATTTCATATACGTATATCACTGACAACAGTAGTCCGGCCAGGATATTGTCATTTAAAAAGTGGACTTGCAGCCCTCAACTGATGTTGTTGTTGTCATTTTGTGTTTTGGCCTGACGCGCCTCCCTCCTCCTATCTACCAATCACGAAGTCAGTAGTGTTTCGGGATCCGTGTTGCCAGCTTTGCTGTAACTTACTCTAACTCCAGTCGGATAAAAATGTCTGTTACTAAATCAAAAAGACCTCGTTATAATTCTGAAATTCGTCGTGACAAAGTCCGAAATAAAACCTGAATTTGTATTGGAGATGCTTTTGAACGATGGAGACGGCTGAAAACGGAGAAGAATTTGAACACAGACGCCAACGTTGCTAATTTTCTCCTGGACAGGTAAGATTCATCTATGCTTGGCTAACTTGTACTTGATGTCGATGGACATTTGATATATTAATGACAGTCGAACAAAGTTAGGCATGTTTGTGCAAAGTAAAATAACGTTAGCTCACATGGACGTATGCTAAGCAATTCATTACAGTAGCCCGTTTTTCTGTCATTATGCTGAGAAGCTGAGGAAAACAACATTAGCACGCCCATTATGGCAACGTAATTGAGACAGTAGCCTAATGTTACCTCAGTAAAAATGATTCGTCATTTCTTCTTCACGTATATCATGGACCAAGTTACACATGCTGAAAGTTGACCTTTATGACCATTGCTAATGTAATTTAGTTACTATAACAATATTTTCTGATGGAACTGAAAACAACCCTGTGATAGCCATTGGTGATATTGAATTTGGCCCGCATTACAATTGCTGTGGAAAATGTTTTGGTTATTTGTTAGCGTACTTATTATTATTGAAAAAAAAGGAATTTTTATTTTGTTGTTTATATGTTTTTTGTTTTGTTTTACTATTACTTTATTATCTTTATTTTTCTCACATTTTTTTTTATTGTAATTGTATTTATATGTTAAAAAAAGAAATCAAATCAAAAACGCTTATCTCTTCAGCTATTATGGCCCCAGCACCTCAACACCCAGTAAGAGAAACTTGAAGAAGCACCACCTGACTGCACCATCACTTTCCAGTATCGTATGTGCATCATCTGAAACACTTTCAAATCGGTCAGTAGTCAGTACCACTTTTATTTCTTTTTTTTATTTTCATTGCATATTTTGAAACAATTTGGGTCTTAAACAGCTACACCATTTACAGAGAGGACCTGTCGCCTATTGAGGAAAGACTGGAAGATGATGAGCGCACCATGGATGCCTCTGAGGTTCTGGAGGAAAGGTAGATAAAGCCTCTCAGGCTTCCTAATATGCCAAATGATAAGAAATGTTTTGTAAGTAAAAATGTACTTAAAAAAAAAATCTTTGTGACCTCTGTATTGTTTTTGTTTTTAGTCTACAGAACATGAGCATCCAGGATGCTGAAACCCAGGTCATGAATGAGCAAGAGATAAATGATCTAATGAACAGTGTGTAAGTTCCACTGGGTTTTACTGAACATTGAGTAACAAGATGTTCTGCTTTGTATTAACAAATATAATTTTCTATCACATTTGCCAGAATTGATTGGGGGGACAGTGAAGGTGTTAGTAATGAGGAGATTGAAGCAGATGACAGTGAAGATGAGGACTATGTCCCTCGTATTTGTATTCGGTATGTTAACATTGGATCCTCTAAGATTATGCACAATACATTATCGAACATTGATTCAATTAAATATGTAAACATAAAAATAAAAGATGTAAGATTTTTTTATATTTTCTGGTCCCTGTAGTATCTCAAAGATAACCCCGTCTTTGTATATGCCATTTTTATTTTATTCATCTGATTGGATATCTATGTGTAAATGATATATACAGTATATATCTTTCATGTCTTTAGGTTGGGTGGAGCATTGCAGGCACCACCATGCATTGATAATCTGCCTGTGATAGATGCCAGTGAGACAGTACATGACATCCCGGATGTAGAGCCTCCATCAGTCACCTTACCTACACTTCAACAACCTGGCTTTCCTGATACACTGGAGGTCATGACTGAAGATGACCTAATCGGGAAACGGGCCTCCATCACTTATGAGGACTGTTTGAGGCAGCTTGCAACATTACTTGTGCTTCCGGTCCAAAAGTGCCCATACACATGTGACGTCAGTAAAATGGAGTGTCAGTGTCGCCCTCCATTTGAAGTTTCCATTACACGCAGGGGTACTGCAAGCATCATGGAATGGGTATGTGTTGTAATCATACTACATTGCAAATAAGTGTAGATCGGTGTTGGAGGCAATGTCAATACGTTGACAGTGGTTTTGTGAAACTCAATCAAGCTTCCTGAGTTGTAGTTTCCACTTAGTGGAAGCAATTCTATGTTTGTATTTGATAATGCTAAATAGCCTAAGTTGTGTCCCATTTATTGTCAGACCTGCCTTGTTGGCCACACTGTATGGAGATGGAGCTCACAGCCCACTTTGAGGTACGGGATGCTAGCAGGGGACTTTATGTTGGCAAGCAACATACTACTCTCCGGAAGCAACTACGCCAAAGTCTCGCTTCTGTTCCAGTTTATGAACATGGGGATGGTGGACCGTAGTTCATTTTTCACAATTCAGGACACATACGGTGTAGACACTGTGAAGGAGTTTTGGGAGGAGAGGAGGGCTGAGGCAATAAATCGGCTAAAAGACAGAGATGTGGTAATAGTAGGTAATGTACATTTTTTATTCATTTATGCTACAGAATGTTAAGATGTAAATTTTATGTTCTGTGTTAATCATTGATTCTTGTTTACAAATTGAATAGCGGATGGAATAATGGACAGTCCTGGACATTGCGCCCAGTACTGTACATACACTGCCATGGAGAACGAATCCAGGGAAATCATCTCTGTCATCACTGGACAAAAGGGAGACTGGGCGAAATTCTGTGATCATGGAGAGAGAGGCATTTGTGCGGACAGTCGACACTCTTTTGAATGAAGTGAAACTAGTAGAGGTCTGCACTGATGCCCATGTCCAGATCTCCGCACTAATGAGTAAGTTGCCACTGAAATTTTGCGTTACTTGTAGAATTACAACAACTTTTTTGGAGGGGTGGGGGGACCATTACTGTACTAATTATACATATTATTTTTTCAAATAAGACAAAGGAAAGTACAAAGACCTTGGGCTGCAGCACAGCTTGGATATGTGGCATGGGGCCAAGAATTTGGCAAAAAGGATCCATGCTGTAAGTTCAGCTGTCATTACTATGGCTTCCTTTTCTGCATGGCAATCTACCCTAATTTGAGCGGTGTAATCATGATAACTGTTATGTCTATCCCAGGCTTCACAGGTCAAGGGTCAGTCCAGTTTGAGCAGTTGGCTAAAAGACATTGTCAACCACTTTTGGTGGTGCTGCAAAACAGCAGATTCTTACCAAGAGTTCCTTGTAAGTTGATATGGTTTGAAAAATAGTTGTCATCTAAAAATAATATGCAAAACTAACATGCAGACTTATTAGACATGCCTTGCTGGTAAAGAGAATAAGTTAGGATGGTTCGTTGATGTTGGATATTTGTTGATTCAGTAGCTAACCAGACATATGCTATACACTCGGAAGACATCCAAGACGTATGGCTACATCCCAGAACTGCAAGCTATGATCCTTCAAAAGAGATTAGCTGGTAAGGGGATGCCCAGACGGAGGACACTACGACCTGATGACCCCAGAAGGTACGGCCCACTTCCCCCTGTGCCGGCACCAACCATTGAGGAACTCCTGCACACCCAAGTCAGGAGAGGTCTTGGTAGGTTGAATGCAAATTTATTTATTTTGCACCTTGGGCTACATGCCACACACTACGTCAGATGTTATGCATAACACTTCCAAGTTTGAAATAAACTAACTTCAGGTTGTATTTTGCTCTCCTCAGTGTCAACATTCCAGACTAAAGACCTGTGAAGCCCAGTTTCCAGAGCCTCACAACCCTGACCATCTTCATGGCCATGTAAACTTTTGTGTCACAAGCTGCTTATCAACAATTTCTAAAATTTTAACAGTACAGAGCAGCTGAGTCTAGTTTTCTATTTATACTGTGTAACATTTATCATTATACCATTTTATATACTGTTTCTCTACATTGTAAAAAGCATAGTATTGTTATTATAAATAAACTTTTTTTATTGAAAAAATGAGGAAGGCTCTTTACAAACAAACAAACCAAAAAACTGAACAAATCAAAAAACAATTAGTAAAACTATATATACAACAATAAATAACTTGAATTTAACTGTTCACGTTAGAATGGTATCAAATGGTGGGTACAAAGCCAGTGTACTGGCCTTGGGGGTCAGGGTATTTGTCCCTTATTTTCCATATACAGCAGCTGGGAATAACACGACGGTTACCCAGACCCAGTGACCCATGCTGCCAAAAGATGTATTGACGATAAGCAGCATACCTAAATTGTCTGTTATCATCTCCTGGCTCTATAACTTCAGCTACCACCAACATATCATTTCTGTAATCTCTGTGAATACGCAAATAACCATCTTCCAGACAATACAGATCAAAATGTGCCAATTTGCTGATGCAGTAGTCAGGCCCCTGGCCACAGCATTTCCTTTCAGCGTCTGTGGCCATTTCCCTGCAGTTCCCACAGGTGCACCATGGAAGAGCAGCGTTAGGTGGGGTTGTGCTGTCCAATTGAGGAAGTGCATCAAAAACTAATCCAGGATTCCGGGAGAAGACCTGGGTTGCTAGTGCTCGTAGCCTCACTTCACTCATGCCCTGAATGAGTGCCTAAGTAAACAAACCATAATAGAAAATGTGTTATTTACATTTGATTAAAAATAACAAAGATGCTAACATTGATTCAAATGGTGGCTACTTATCACAAGCCATAATTTTACTAGAATCTATCAATTGTGTAGCTAGCATATTCTGGAAACAAACCTCTGTCCGGACCCTTCGGTCAATTTGGATCATCTGAACTCTGTTCTCTTCCTCTGCATCTCTGCCTCCTTTCCTTCCTCTGCTGCCAACTCCAGTACTTGGACCTGCATTATCTCCTCTTCCACCTCTCTGACCTCTTCCACCTCTCTGGCCTCTTCCACCCCTCTGGCCTCTTCCACCTCTCTGGCCTCTGTCACCTGGTGCAGGGCCCACACTCTCTCCTTTTCCACCTGAAACATCTGCACTCTCTCTTCCAGCTCTCTGGCCTCTTCCACCTGGTCCATCTCCTCCCTCTAAATTCTCTCTTTCTCTCTGCTCTTTGTCTCCTGGACCCAGACCTGCACGCTCTACTCTTGTCCCTCTCCCCTTTGCTCTTCTTTTCCTTTGTCTGCGCCTCCTCTCGCCTTCCCAGCTCTCATCAGCCTCACTTAGGACAGCGGGCACCTCATAACTGAGGTCTAAATCAGGCTGCAACAAGTGAGAGCAGTACAAGTGCTAACTCAAAATAAACATTCTCTACCTTTTAGGCTATGTACTATATTAGTATTGGTTTGGAAGCACTACAGTAGGTACAATTCCAAGGAAAAAATACTTTTTCTAATGTCCATAACACTAATGAAAAGCACAGTGTAGCCTATGATGTGAAAAATTTGGGCCATTTGGAACGTTTTGTTGCCTACTTGTTTTTCATGCAAGTTCTACAGCCAAAAATAATAGAATGTCATGTAATCCTTCACATCACATATTTTAGCGTTATGGACGTGCTGCAGGGTAAGTAAAATAAAAATAAAAAATACAGCTGGCCACTTTCACTTATATCATCAGCTAATTGAATAACTGTATCTTTGATATTGGTTACACAGTGACAGGCTTGTGCTTGTATTTACATTAATGACAGATAAATAACGTTACAAGTTAGACTAACAGTTACCATTCTGTCTGTCACATACGAGCATACATGTTTACGATTATACTGTCACATACGAGCATAAATCTTTACGATTATACTGTCACATACGAGCATACATATTTACGATTATAATGTCACATACGAGCATAAATCTTTACGATTATACTGTCACATACGAGCATAAATCTTTACGATTATACAGTCACATACGAGCATACATCTTTACGATTATATTTAACTAATGACAATTAGTAAAATTTTTAAATACATAATTACTTATCAAAATATCTCTCATGAAGCATAAACATAATTAACAGAAAACGGAAAAACTTACTGTGTACGTCTGTTCGTCACCTGCCATTGGAAGCTCGATGAAGCAGCCTACGTTTTTGCTGAATCCTGCAGCTTATCTGGCAACCTCGAGTCAGGGGGAGGGGGAGGGGATACACCGCTCTGCAGTATTTTTATAGTGACTGCAGTACCAGTTTAGGCCACAATCCTACACACGGTTCCTTTAAGCTGTTTGCACGCGAAGCTGCCGACAGATCTTTGTGTAGTTTGATGCTTTTGCCAGTTTGTGAGTTTTTGTTTTTTTTCCCACTGTTAAAGGAAAAGGATATGGCGATGGGTGAGTAAACACTTTAACATTTGTTTGGAAACTGATTTATGCGGTTGAAGTGTTTTGCTCAAGCGTTTTTGTGTAGTCTGGTATCAGCAGTTGATAATTGTAAGTTCCACGAGGACTTTGTGAAAAGCGCAAGGTTAGGTGTTAGTTTACTTCTCACATTTGTGACTTTTCCTGGTTAGGCTGAAGCAACGCTTGCGTTGACCCTTTATTATTTTAGTTTGTTATTTTTGTGCTGACGCTGGGCTGAGGGCACTGCCGCAGATGTTGTCTCTCTTTGGTTTGTCCGAGAGAGGTCGGCGCTGACGGTATTAGAGTGCTTAAAGTCACTTAGCTCTTGGCTGAAGTACGAAGTCTAGGGTTGAGGTAGTATTGTTAGGTAGGTGGGAAACGTCACTAAATGTGAGAAGTTTGAGTTTGTAAATATAGTTTTTTTTTGTCTCACAATGAGTTTAGAATTGACGGAGTTTTTTGAACATCCTTCTGAGGAGAGCTTTAGTCAGCTTTCTAAAAAACAGCTATTAGAGGTCGCAGACAAGTTTAAAATTCCCCTTACCACTAAAGACAAAAGTCTAAAGGAAGGACTGGGGCTGATCATTAAGGCTGCTCTGGTAAAATTAGGCATTTTGACATGTGAATTAGGAAGCCCTTTACCTCTTATAGGTGATCAGGAACAGACTAAAAAGAAATTTCCTGAAGGGACCGTTACATCACTTACATTTGAACAACAGAAACAGTTGTTGCTCTTGGAGATGGAAAAAAATAAAATGAGTCAGGAAGTTGAATTGCGTAGGTTGGATGTGGAGGCTCAGAGGTTTGCTCTGATTAGAGAGGGTAGATTGGGAAACTACGATTCAACTCCAAAAGCTTTTGATGTGGCTCGTGCTCTTAAATTGATGCCAAAATTCGATGATGATGATTTGGATACTTACTTTAATTTATTTGAGCGGTTGGCAGGTCTTATGGGGTGGGAGGATTCTGAGCAGACGCTTCTGTTACAATGTGTGTTTTATGGTAAAGCTCAAAGAGCGTATTCCACTCTTAATGTTAGGGACAGTCAGATTTATAGTAAAGTGAAAGAAACCGTGCTAAAAGCCTATGAGTTGGTTCCAGAGGCCTATAGGCAACGATTTCGAGCTTTAAGAAAAGGGGCACAACAAACATTTACTGAATTTGCAAGGGAGCTAAGGATTCAATTTGATCGTTGGCGCTCAGGCTCACAGGTAGAGGATTTTGATTCTCTTTGTGAGTTGTTGTTGTTGGAACAGTTTAGAAATACTTTGCCAGAAAATTTGTCTGTTTATTTAACAGAGCGAAACGTTCAGAGTGCAGAGGCTGCTGCTGTGTTAGCCGATGAATATGTGTTGACCCATAAAGATGTAAAAAGAGCTAATTGGCGTCGTCCAAATAGCTCTGTGGACAATGTTTCAGTGGAGGTTCCATCTTTGCCTGCTAATGTAAAAGCTGAGAAAAAGTTAAGAGCTTTTGGTGACAAGAGTGATCAGTGTGCTTATTGCTTAAATAAGGGACATTGGAAAAAAGATTGTCCAGCCCTTAAGGCAAAAATGAACCGTACTAAATCTGATCTAAAACCTGCTCTTGCTGCTTCCTCGGTTACTAAGGTAGTTGAGGGGGTTGATGTAAATACTGCTCAAGGTAATTTGGTGTTGTGTAGTGATGAAAAGTTGAGTTATGCTCCTTTTATTACTGATGGTTCTGTGTCTCTGGTTGGGAGTGATGAGAAAATTCCAGTTAAAATCCTTAGGGATACTGGTGCTTCAGAGACCTTTATTTTGGAGTCCGTATTACCATTTTCAGAGAGTTCCAGTACTGGGAGTGAGGTATTGATAAAAGGAATTGGTTTACAAGTGTTGTCTGTACCTTTGCACACTATGGTACTTGAATCTGAATTGATTACTGGTCAAGTTGTAGTAGGTGTGCGACCCTCTTTACCAGTGGAGGGCATTGCTGTAATCTTGGGAAATAATTTGGCTGGAGGTCGAGTATGGAGGGATGTACCACCCCCACCTATTGTAACAGATTCTCCTTCACTTGAACAGGTGGATGTTGATAAACAGTTTCCTGATGTGTTCGTAACGTGTGCTGTTACTCGGGCAATGAGTAAAATTGTTGTTGAAAATCAGGATAAGGAACCTAGACAGATTAGGGATAGAAGGAAAGTGTTTCCTAATCTTTCTCTTCTTTTCCCTACAGTCTCTCGTCAGGAGTTGGTGGTGGCACAAAGGGAGGACCCCAGTCTGAAAGAAATGTTTTCTGAAGTGCTAGCTCCGGAAGAGGTAGAGAGTGCAATGAGTGGTTGTTTTGTTGAGGATGGTCTTCTGTTAAGAAAATGAAATCTGGTAGGGAAGTACCCATAGGTGAGCCTTATGAACAGGTTGTTGTGCCAATGTCTCTTCGAGATACTGTGTTGCGTTGGGCACATGGAGATGTTGTGGGGCATCTTGGGGTTAATAAAACGTACAATCATTTGTTGCGTTATTTTTATTGGCCACAGTTAAAGAAAGATGTAAGGAGGTTTATTAAAACCTGTTCAACCTGTCAGCTTACGGGGAAGCCAAATCAGTGCCTTAAACCGGCACCGTTATATCCCATACCTGTAATTGATACACCGTTTCAACATCTGATTATAGACTGTGTGGGTCCATTACCTCCATCTAAGTCAGGAAGTGTATATCTTCTTACTGTAATGTGCCAGAACACTAGATATCCAGCTGCCTATCCGCTTCGTTCAATCACTACCCGTGCTATTGTTAAAGCTATGACACAGTTTATTTCTGTGTTTGGGATTCCAAGAGTTATTCAAAGTGACCAGGGATCCAATTTTACTTCGCATATGTTTAAGGAAGTGTTGCAGCAACTTGGTGTGAAGCAAAATCAGTCTAGTGCTTACCATCCACAAAGTCAAGGGGCTTTGGAACGCTTCCACCAAACTTTGAAGTCGTTGCTGCGGGCTTATTGTGTGGAGTTAAAGTGTGATTGGGAGGAGGGGTTGCCCTGGTTAATGTTGGCAGCTCGTGAGGTGGTTCAGGATAGTTTGGGTTTTAGTCCCAACCAGTTAGTCTTTGGTCATAAAGTGCGTGGACCATTGGCTTTACTTCATGATGGATTAAAGGAAGTATCTGACCCACCTCAGGGTTTGCTACAATATGTAGAGGGTTTCAGGCGTCGGTTATTTTTGGCTGGTCAAATGGCTAAAGAAAATTTGCTGAATAAGCAAAAGAAGATGAAGCGGTTGTTTGATAGGAACACAGAGTCTCGTGTGTTTTGTCCAGGTGACCAGGTGTTAGCTCTGTTGCCTCTTCCTACCTCTCCATTTTGTGCAAAGTTTTTGGGTCCCTATACAGTTGTACGTCAAGTTTCAGAGCAGAATTATTTGATTTCAACTCCTGAGCGGAAGCGACATTCACAGCTGTGCCATGTAAATTTGTTAAAACCTTTTTACTCTCGTTTTAGTGAGTCCGAGAGGGCTCCAGCTGCTGTGGCCATAGCATCTTCTGTGACTGAAATGGCTGAGGATGTTAAGGTACCCGAGGATGGTATTTTACAGCCTCGGCTTAACAATTCTGAAACCTTAAAGAAACTGGATGAGTTTGTTAAACACTTGCCTTTTAAGCAGAGAGATGAACTGTCGTCTTTAATTTCAGATTTTCCTATGTTATTTTCAGATTCTCCTTCGCGTACTAATGTGATAGAACATGATATAGATGTTGGTGACGCCAAGCCAATACGCCAGCATTTTTATCGGGTTTCTTTGGAAAAACAATGCCATCTTGAGTCTGAAATAAAATACATGATTGAGAATAACATCGCTAAACCTTCCTTTTCAAGTTGGGCATCACCTTGTTTATTGGTGGGAAAGCCAGATGGTACGTACCGATTCTGTACTGACTATCGGAAGCTTAACAATATCACAAAACCAGATTCGTTCCCTTTGCCCAGGATGGAAGATTGTGTAGATGCGGTTGGCTCTGCTCTGTATGTTAGTAAATTTGATTTACTCAAAGGATATTGGCAAGTGCCTTTAACCACTCGTGCACAGGAGATTGCTTCATTTATTACTCCTTCTGGACTATATTCTTATTCAGTAATGAGTTTTGGCCTTCGAAATGCACCAGCTACTTTCCAACGCTTAATGAACCGTGTAACTTCTGGTTTGGATGGATGTGCTGTTTACTTAGATGATGTGGTTGTGTATAGTGATTCATGGGAACAACACATTGTACGTATTCGAGCACTTTTTGAGCGATTAGCTGAAGCTAAGCTCACAGTCAACTTGGCCAAGTGTGAGTTGGCCAAGGCGACTGTGACTTATTTGGGGAAAGTAGTTGGGCAGGGAAATGTACGTCCTGTGCGAGCTAAGGTACTGGCAATAGATAATTTTCCGCCACCAAATACAAAACGAGAGCTTATGCGGTTTTTGGGAATGGTGGGCTATTACAGGAGTTTTTGTTCAAATTTTTCTTCAGTGGTAGCCCCCCTGACCGATTTATTGAAGAAGAGTGTGAAATTTGAGTGGTCCTTGCAATGTAAACAAGCATTTGACAATGTCAAACTGTTGCTTAGTACGGCACCTGTTTTGGCTGCGCCTCGGATTGGATACCCATTCCAGATTCAGGTTGATGCCAGTCAAGTTGGGGCCGGAGCTGTCTTATTACAAACTGATGAACATGGAATAGAAAGACCAGTTTGTTATTTCTCCAGGAAGTTTAAGGCTCACCAGTTGCATTATTCTACTATTGAAAAGGAGGCATTGGCATTGATCTGGGCTTTGCAGTTTTTTGAAGTTTATTTGACAAGTGGCACTTTTCCGATTGTGGTGTTTTCAGACCACAATCCACTTACCTTTTTACATTCTTTGCAGAGCCCAAATCAGCGCCTTATACGCTGGTCTCTTTTTCTGCAGCCTTATCCATTAGAGATTCGACACATAAGGGGTGTCGAGAATGTGTTGGCTGATGCCTTGTCTCGGGCTCCATGTGAGAATCTGGATACCCTGATTTAAAAACTTGTATGACTGTGACTGACTTGTTTTTGTAGGTGCCGAGAGTTGCCGTGGTTCCAGTTACAAGTGAGGCCATTTTGAGAACATCTGGTGCATTGTAACCCTTATTTTTTCTGATTTAATATAGGTCCTTTACAAGGATCCTCTATCTTAAAGGGGGAGGTGTTATGGTGTAAGGGTGTGTGGGTTTTTTGTTTATTCTTGTGATTTCTTCTAGGTGATGGCGTAATGAACAACACCTGTTATAGATTGGGACGTATGAATAAAAGTGCCTCTGAGACGTGGGTCGAGGCACGTGGGAAGTGACATCATCCCATGCTGCCGCTTGATCGCGCGTTGTTTGTGGATCTGTCGTCAGAAATTAAATTGATGTGGTAGTTTTAAATGTAAACCCCTAGAATTATGTAATAAAAAATATTCTTCATTATACGTTTTTGGTTTGGTTTTCGTCATTTTTGTTGCAGTTTTGAGCTGACCGTAACACCTACATATTTGTTTTTCATCATAACAATCTGCTTATATCCTAACAATGTTGAATAAATAAAGTGTGCAATACCTGTATGTATTCTTGAGTTTATCTTCATCACCGCTCAATTCTGGTGTGAACACTACATCTTCTGAGAACTGAAGTAAAGAAATAAATGAAGAATCTTTAAAATACATTTTTGGATGATAAAATATTTTCTAACAGCTTGTGCCACAGCAAACCCTTGTTGACACAAATTTTTAAACATTCTGAATAATGGGATCTCAATCGTTTATCATACACTGAAACCTTAATAGGGGTTATTAATTTGAGAATAAAATATTGTCATACTGTACCACTAGTAAAGAAAGAAAGAAAGAAAGACTTAAAAATCCTCTCCATGACAGCTGCTACTCACGGAGTATGTTGATGATTCAGCTTTTAACACAGAATCTGAACTCTCTCCTACTGTTAGACAAAAAGAGCAAGGGAAGCAAATAACTGGGGTTATTAAAAAAAAAGTTTTTAATGCAAGTATTATTTTTTTAACATATACTAAAACTCATATATATGTAACATATATTTCCTCATATGTTACATAAAACATTTCTGAGAAAAGAAAATCTGATCAGATGTTTTTATATCACTGTCTGGTACATAACTATGAAATAAAGATAGCCACAAAGCTGATAAACTGTGTGTCCACAAAGCTTGTTTGAAATATCTAATTAGCTGAAATCACTGAAACCAAAGCCATTGGATATTAAAATAAAAAAGTAAAACATTATCAACTTTCATCAATTTTAAATCTAGGGTGAATTTTTTTTTAACTAATGTATATATGTTGATTTTACCCTCTATAAAATACTGTAATGTTTGGTTTATTCCCAGTAGAATCAATTAAGTGGTACAATAAATAATGAAGTAATTAATGTCTATGTAACCTGTATATAGCTCTATTGCAGGGGTCTTTATATTAATAATAAAAATCAACAATCTATTTGCTTACTTCCTCTCTTAGTCTTTTCCTGCTTTGTCTTCATCTTCCCCTCTGTGAATCTTTCCATGTTTAGCTTAAGCAATGCTAATTTCCCCCAGCTAATGAGAAAAACATTTAACACTCATGATGATCATACTTCAAAAATATGACTTTGTGTATATATAATCTCTATAATGAACTTAAAGAAAAGGCTAAAGAAATATCTAATATATAACTCTTACACAGTCAGAGTCCAACCCATCTTCTCCAATGATGTCTTCATGGAGTGGGTGTACTCCATCATGTATTTATCTGTGACATTTATCCTGAAAAAGATTTAAATAATTAACTACGTTCACTGTAAAGCTACAAGAGCTTCTGGTTTATTGTATTAGGTGTCTGGGGAAAACCTATGATAATCAATATCAGTAATCAAGTGGAAAACATCTATTTAGATATTTCAGTCAAACTTTCACCACTGATAAGAAAATGTGTAACAATTTACAGTTTGTTTATTATTAAAATAAGTTGTAAGTTGTATCATGTATTTAACATTGTGCTAACATTATTTAATGGACCTGAACTAACAATGTACAGTTGTATATTTATTAACTAACATAAACCAAGATTACTTAAAATTGTAACAGATGTACAGTATTGCTCATAGAGGGTTAATATATGAAATAACCTGGAACCTTATATTAAAGCGTTACAACGGCATAAAAGTTACTTATGTGGTCAGATATTGTTATTACCTGAGTTCAATCAAACTGGGACAGGCTTTAATGAGGGACATGATTTTAGAGCTATATGGTTCAGTCAGAACTACATCTTGCAGACAGACTTTCTTCAAACCAGATACTGATTGCAGGAACGTCAACAGTCCATCTTGATTTCGTCTAAACAACACAAAAACCCACATGGATTTGTAAAAGTGGCACAAACTTTTATATATGTTTTTATTTAAATTTTTTATAAGGTGTAAAACAAATAAAAAAATATAAAAAAAAATAACTGATTTTCGCTAATAAACACCTAATAATTTGCCGATCACGGTTAAAATGAAAATTGAAAATCGTTTACTCCCCCTTATTTTTCTCCAAACTTATAAGACTTCTATTTATCTTCAAAACACTCATGTGTGTTTCAAAGACAAAAGAAAGTCTTCTGGGTTTGGAATAAATTTTTTTGGGTAAAGTAATCTTTGATTTGTGATGGCAAATGTCAACAGCATTTGATAAAGCAATTCTTAAGGGTTTATATCTGAAGAAAAAAATGAACGAAAGCTTCTACTCACAAATATCTAGAACTGAACAATGACATCTTATTCTGTGATTTCACCCAGTTGATGGTGGAAATAAATGAGTGAGGAGAGGTAAGAGTTAATTCCGTGGCTGATGATGTGAACTCTGAAAAAGACAACCTAAGCATTCACAGATAAAACATTAGTGTATGTTTATACTATGCATCAGGCGTTAGGACGAGACTGTCATTTTGAATGTTACAAGTGATTGAGTTCATACGTGATGTCTCCATCTCTGACTGACACAGTGATCTCTCGGTGGAATCCATAGTTGTCAGGCATATTTATACTGTCAGAGATATAATTTAATAAGTGGACTTAATTTGTATATATTACATAAAATTGATTTAATATACTAAATAACTGAATATGGCAATAAGTATTTACAATGTTATTCTAAAATTAATTATACATTACTTGAGTTTAGTCCGTTTCTTTCCTTCAGCAGCAGCTGAGACCAAACCAACAACATCATCTGAAATGTGATCCAATATCAACCTTTCAAAGTAAAACAACACAGTATATCATATTTAATTTTCATTATACACACTACACAGTTATTTCAGGTTTGCATTTGCAGTGTTTCAGACCAAAGTATGGGAGATGTTTTGAATTTTTTTGAATCAACATTATCTCTTACTCTGATATGGTTCAGAAAGGGACTCATCTGCAGTGACTTTGGCATATGCAGGGGGTGGAAAAATGAAGTTGAGCATGAGAACCCAGAGTAAGCATGGAGAGGAAACGACCGCCTCTCTTCTCTACTCACTCTGTTTCTGACCAGCTTGAAATGACTGACAGTTTGGCTTCTTTTGTAACTATTTTTAAATGGCAGAGAAAAATGCTAACTGGCCATATTTCCACTGAAATGCAAGCAACTCAGTATGTACTTCTTGTTCAGTGAACTGATTAAATTATCTTAATACATCATATCAAATCAATATCACATGATAATGACTGCTGTATTATTGAATATTACATTATTCTCGAAGCTGAATCACAGCTGTGCTGCTATTCAGTACAACAGCACTCTTTGCTTGTGCGATTTCGCTTTAGTTTTAAAACAGATCAAATCCACTGATCTATAATAGAACTATATATATAGATCAGTGATCAAATCTGACATCACAGAGCTCCAGTAGAAGTGAATATATTGTAATTGCCATAAATATAAATAATAATTGTGATAATGAATAATGTAATGTGTCTGTCTCAAGTCTAAATTTTCACTCACCACAGCTGTTTACAGCGGGACAGTTCAGGCAGGAGCATCTTCAGATTATCAGATGTTACATGGAGTTTCAGGTTTCTGATGTGTTCACAGCACCGTAAACAGTACTTCAACACCCAACAGTCTGTCCTTTTCAGTAGAGTATGAGACAGATCTATCAAAATCAAATCTTCTAACACTTTCCTAATGAAGCTTTTCTCATGAAGCTCGTAGAGACAATGGAGAATGAACAGCATGTGTTCACTTTGATATCTCTGTGAATATGTACTGATCCATTCCTTAAGCTGGGTTTCTATGTTGACAGAGACAGGCACGTTGAGCTTTTCAAAGAACGACGGGATCCATTTTTTCTTACACAGACCACAGAGGAACAGAATCACAGGCTGCAGCAGATTTGACTGTCTTACTTCTACATCTGCCATTGAAAAGTCTCTATCAGACCAAAAGGACAAAGCCCATCCTCTCTCTACAGTGTGAAGCAGCTCCCTCACTTTCCTCTGAGACTCTTCTGCATCCAGAAGAACATAGTACAGAGCAGTGAAGAACTCCTGAAAGCTGTGATACATGAAACTGAACATTGTCTCCTGACGGATTCTTCTCTTAGAGAGGAACCTGCACAGGAATGGATTGGCAACAGGGTCTGAAATTATTTCATCCACATTTTTCTCATCAAACATCACTTGTTGTTCCAGCATCCCTCTCTCTGCCAGCTGACCCAGACTCCTCAGCAGGGTCGGCACAGACTGACTCAAACCCCGACAGTGATGCTCTAGTAGAGTTGACACAAAGCCAACATAGATGGAGGTGGTGGTTTCCAGTCCGCTTGATACATCTGCACCGAGTCTGAACATCTCACTAACAATCCAGCAGATAACAGGAATGGAGCAGGCAGTGAGGAGGCTTTCATTTGTGCTCACACAGTCATACTCTTTGCTGAAGAACGTCTGGAAGTACGTCTCCACCTTCTTCTCAGAAAAACCCATGATTTCAGTGAAACATGGCTGTTTTCTCAGCAGCTTGTTCACTGTGTTCTTAGTTCTGGTGGTGACCAGCAGGCTGATCCCAGGGATGAGGTATCCCCTCAACAGGGAACACAGAATGACCTCAGCAGGGGCTTTTTGAAGTGGATTAGTGTGTGCTGACATTTCATAAATGTCCTGCGTTAGTCTCAGCTCATCAAACCCATCAATGATGAAAACCATCCTCTTTGGTGGCTTCTGTAACATCTCCGAGATCTGATTTGATGTTAAACCACAGCTGTAGCTCAAGAGTTCAATTAAATTCATCTCCTCAGAAAAACACATCAGTTCTTCACACCTCAGATAGAAAACTACATAAAAATGTATCGAAAATTCAGATGCCCAGTTCAACATGATCTTCTGTGCTATGAAGGATTTGCCACTGCCAGAGTCACCTTGGAGAATGACAGGCATTGTACCATGTAAAATCAACAACATGTCCATACTGATGTTCTCAAAGCTGCCATTTTCATCTTTCTGAATGATCACTGGTTCATTATACAGGGCAGACAATGACTCTCGTTCACCAGACAGCGAGCTCCACTCACTCTCATACTTCTGTTTGATTGACAGTTTATATTGATGTTCAATCTCCAGAGATCCTAAAGGAAAGCCAGATAATTCATTAACAAAATGTGAGAGTGTATTGCACTCAACAGAAAGCAACTTACTATTGCATTATACCTACTGGTTTTAAAATATATATTTTAAATCCTTAAAATGTTAACATTAAAAATAAACAAAAACCATGAAATTATATTATTTTATGAAAGAATTAGAGGCAGCCAGATGGACTGAGGAAGAAGTATAAAGCAGTATGAAGACAATCATACTATGGAAAGACGCAATATAAATAAAACTTCTTCTTCAATCTAATATTCTTTTGTTTTGTTTTTTTGTTTTTCAAAGCAGAGTTATCATATTTAAATCAAAATATGGGCCTACTTGTCACCCCAAACTGGCTGTGTGGAGTCCCTTTATATAATAGTCCTGATGATCCTGATCCATACATGTCCAAACACTGTAAATCATTCAATGTTAATGGTAAAAATTAAGAAATTATATTTTATATTTATAGCTGACATACTGAAATATTTAAATAGTTTAAATGTTAATACATATAAACTATATTACTTTGTGTTTTGGTTAGATTCCTGTAATAGGTCTACAAAATGTTGACAAAATATGTACATCACCAGACTTATCTGTTCAATAGAAGTCACAAACTGTTTATATTACATTTCTAATTATACCACTACTTGCATACACACTTTGTCATTTCTCTTCCAATATTACTGGTACCTGTATGTTTTTGTTTTTAAATTATTAAAATCTTTGTGCAGATCTGTTTTTAGCATTAGAAAACATAAAATCAGATTTTATGAAAGCAGATCAGATGTTATGAACAGTGTTATGATCTCTCTTCCATTTGTGACAGTTAAATAATTTATGGTAATTTAGATTTACCATAAAGATTTAAAAGCAAGCTGTATATTGATTTATTAAATTATATCACTTTCACCCATCAGTATCATGTCCAAATAAAGGTCCAGTATTGATATGCCCACATTTGTGACATTTGCCATTTCAAAAGATATAGATATACATAATGGTTAAAAATTAAGACACCTCATCTATACTGTTGTCTACTAACATCAAACACAGAAAATCCCTTTTTACTTACATCAGAAGGGTTTTCAGATGTCCTCCAATGCGATTCTTGAAAATAATTAAAGTTCATGTCAGATAAACTGAGGATGAAGTATAAAGCAATATGAATACATTGTAATAATGCTTTAGGAGCAAGTTTGAAATGATCTTAAAGGGAACATGGAAATTCATCATTTACTCTATGTAATATGTCTATTCTGGAAAATGTAGAAAAACAAACAGCTTTCTGAAACAGAAGCACATGCTTTATTCAATGGAAGATTATCATATTTTTAAGTATTTAATAAATTCACATGCTGATTTATATGTATTGTCTTAGTTGTGTAAGGTAAATATTCCATTCAAATTTATATGTATAGCACTTTTTGATTATACAAATCATAAAAAGCAGCTTTGCAGAAAATTAAACATCTGCAATATATTTAGAAGTAGCTTATCCGGGGGTTGACTAAATTTCAGAGTTTACACTGAATTTAACATGAACACTTAAATCAAATGATGAATGCTAACTTTAAATATTTTAATTTTTTAAACTTTAAAAGTTTAAATAAAAGCTTCATAACAGTGAACTGAGAAATGATTTGCTTCACTTCAAAAAGTCATTTATACCACAAAATAATGAAGTGTTTGATTACTAGTGATTACTTGTTTTCCCATTAAAAAACTTTAAGGGGATTTCTTAGAATGGGCTTAGAGACAGAAGGAACAGGAAAAATAATGGAAGATGAATCTATTCTTTTATTTATTTACTGTTTATAAAATGCATAAACTATTATATTATAACTTATTATATATACACTCAAAAAAATGAATTTTTAGTTTTGTTCACTTTACCTGAACAATTCATGTTGAATTAATGCCATTTTGGCTATTTTTCATTTCAACATGATTGTGTCATGTTAAACTGACTTAAACCTGTCTCTCGTTGGTTTAACATAAAGTTTTCATTTTGAAAGAACATGTTTCAATCAAGTCCCTCAAAATAAGTTTTACACTTCCCATCATGCTTTGCACAGGACTGGATATGGGGAGAGAAAATGTTGAAATAAAGTGTTATTTTATGCAGTTTTTAATAAAATGTGATAATAAGGAGACTTTTTCATGTATAATGCTCTATTATGTGGGCATTTTAAAAGACTTTATATTGGTGTATTTTGTGCGAGTTACCATTGTGGTGAAGTGTGGAGCTTGTGGTTGGGTTGAGGACCTGGTTGAAAGAACGTCTAAAATACTTAATTTAAAAAAAAGCAACTTTAATGAGAGTGCTAGTGTATGATGTACACATAGTAACATCCTTAAACTGCAAACAATTAACATCATGTGTAAAGAAAAGTTATATCTTACTTGCTAATGTTTTTATAACACTTTGGCTAAACTTGCATGGACAGTGGTTCTACATGATGTAAACATATTATCTCTACTCAGATATTTCATGTAGGATGAACTAAAGCAAACTGAGTAAACTCAACTAAAGGTAGACAAGTCCTTATAACTTGATTTATTCATGTCCAAATAACATGGTACAAACATGTGGAACCACTGTCCATGATAGAATCATGTTCAGCCAAAGAGTCATTTTTTTGAGTGTATTATAACTACTATATAAAAAATAAACATTTTACCTCTTCCCAACAGGGAAAACCACCAACAATCAAGAATGCATGATTATATAGTGTCATGGCTTTGCAATGAAAAAAGGTCATTTTAATGGAAGTCTATGGGGCAAAAACAGCCACGAACAGTAAATGAGGGAGAAAAATTAATTATGATGCTGCACAAAAACTAACAATGCATCAAAAACAATTTTGTTACTAATCTTTTATATGCCCAAGACTGTGATAAAGGGTAAAAAAATATCCAGTCCAAAATCACTTTTTATATGGAAAACAATCCATTTTGTTTTGTTTTTTTCAGTGACATCATTTATGAACTTGCCAATTAAAAAGTAAAAATCTTGGATTTTTTTTTTTTTTTTTTTTACATTTATTAGTTTTGGACTGAGGTTGATTAATAGATTTATGCAAAAATAAGAAATGGGAAAAAAATATTTATCTGATACATTTTTACAGCAGTTTAATTTAGTGAATGTTTTCATCCACGAACGTAATGAAAATTTCACCCGTACTGTTTTGTTGAGTTTTGGGAAATTTTCAAAGGATTTTCCCAAAATATGCGTTTAAATAAGATGTCACCAGAAATCACTCACTGTCAGTGTTCAGATGAAAATCATGTTAGAAAATTGACTTATTTATATATATTTGAAAGCATTTTAATACCAAAATGAGGTGGTCCAGGAGCTACACGTGTCATTCCACCCCATAACTGCTCAGATTGGTTGGATTGTCAAATGACAACTCTGAGCTATTCATGTCATTTTTTAGAGCTCTCATATTATAAAGTCAGAATATGAGCGTACCTTTGTAGGAGAGTGCTTTATTCGTCCTACTGCGCAGCTTAAAAAAAAAAGAGAGAATGATGAGTGTTTACGCCATTAATTAAACGCAGCTTTTAAATTATAAACAGACGCACATAACATTGGTTGAAAATAAAGAGCTTTGAAGTGCTTCTTAGTTACCACAATCACATTATAAGAAACACAATTAATTTTCACTTACTTGATAAGATAACTTAAGGTTTTATCATTGTTTTATCTGACCCTGTTTATAGAGAAGACACAAACTTATCTTGTACATGCCCAAGACTGTGATAAAAGGTAAAAAAAATTTTTTTATATGGAAAACAAGTCATTTTGTGTGTTTTTTTCAGTGACATTATTTATGAACTTGCCAATTAAAAAGTAAAAATCTTGGATTTTTCTTTCTTTTTTACATTTAGTAGTTATGATCAGGACTGAGGTTGATAAATAGATTTATGCAAAAAAAAGTACTTTTTTTTATCTGATACATTTTTACAGCAGTTTAATTTAGTGAATGTTTTCATTCACGAATGTAATGAAAGGGTAGTGAATTTGCCCACACTGTATTGTTGAGTTTGTTTGTTTTTTTTTCATTTTCAAAGCATTTTCCCAAAATATGAGTCGAAATAATTGTCATCAAAAATCATTCCGTTTGCTGAAACACAGAAAAAGTTGTGGCCAAATTAAGACTCAACATTACCCCCTAGTGGACGAAAACGCCCCCAACATAATATAAGTACTTCACCCCTTCTCTTCTTCCCTTTTTTTGCTTTCCTCGCACTTCACCTTACTTACTCTAACTACTGGGTGCACCTAGACTTTGCTGAAATTGTATTTCTTTCAGATTGATTCAGTTTGTTTTAAACTGACTTAGACTGATCTTGATTACATTTATATCACTCAGTTTATTTGTAAGATGATTGGATTGAATATGATTATTTAAACTTAATGTTTCAGTTCAAGTTATGATTTTCTTTACTGCTTATTTGATTTTTTTTTAACTTTTGAATAAACTTACAACTTTCTTAAACCCACCTGTCTGACGTGGATCTGATTTTGCATCAGTAACATACAACATTGAACATCCAGTTAGGTAAGTATAATAGGGCTGTTTGCAGAAACATTTGTTATATACTTTGTTTTTATATTGTTTATATTTGGATAAACAAATTCAGTAACAATGGAATTCAAAGAAAATGTTTTTATATGCCATTATACCAATTTAAACTCTTCCTGTTTCATACAACTATCACTAAACATATGTCTTCCCATCATACTGAAGACTTTTGTGGAAAAGCAGTTGTTGTAGTTGATGACTTATATGGCTACACATGATATTGACTACACTGAACAAACTGATCAGATTTTATCGCTAGATCACATTGGGAACAGTCAGTGATCCATAATATTACTATTTTTGTTTTGCCAGTCAGAGTAGAGAACTCGTTTTTAACACAAAAAATATGGGCCAAACCAACCCATCAAGAAGGCTGTTTTGAGTCATATTCATATTTTTGTCCACATAAAACAGCAGTGAAATGTTAAGCTACAGCATAAGCATCTTATATTTAGTCTATGTGATAAGTGCTTGGGACAATGATCCTATACAGTTTATTATATTAAACTACTCTATAAAATAAGGGACATAATGTATATTTTTCCATCACAGTCTATTAAAAAAAGGGGGGGGGGGGACACTATATACAGTACATACTGTAAATAAGAGCACTGATTCTAAAGGATGAACACTGGAGTAATGGCTGCTGAAAATTTAGCTTTTATCACAGGAATAAATTATATTTTATATATTGAAACAGAAAATGGTTATATTAAATTGAAATAATATTTCACAGTATTACAGTTTGTATTGTATTTTTTCATTAAATAAATGCAGCTTTGGTCAGCATAACAGACTTCTGCTTTAAACCGCATCCAATTCAACTAGCTCACTAACTGTCAGTGTTCAGATGAAAATCATGTTAGAACATTAACATATATATTTGAAAGCATTTTAATTCTGAAATGAGGTGGTCCAGGAGCTACACGTGTCATTCCACCCCATAACTGCTCAGATTGATTTGATTGTCAAATGACAACTCTGAGCTATTCATGTCATTTTTTAGCGCTCTCGTATAAAGTCAGAATATGTGCCTACCTTTTGCTTCATTCTTAACTGCAGGAATCCACCTGGGCGGCTTAAAAAAAAAGAGAATAAGTGTTTATGCAGTTAATTAAAACAAGCTTTTAAATTCTAAACAGATGCACATAACATTGGTTGAAAATAAAGAGCTTTGAAGTGCTTCTTAGGTATACCACGGTCACATTATAACAGAAATACAATGTAGGAAATTAATTATCACTTACACGACAAGTTTTTCCATTGTTGTGCCTGGCCCTGTTCATAAAGAAGTGATTATAGAGCTCATGTTAGCTGGAAATAGACCATAAAGAGAATTTGATCTGATGTTGATTTAGCAGAGATAGTTTAGTGACTACTTAATATTCTAGTTTAGAGACCTCATAATTTATCTTATGAGGTCTCTGTCTAAAGGGCAATGTATTTAAATAATAATATCATTATATATATATATATATATATATATATATATATATATATATTTAGCCATAGAGCAGGGAAGTTTTATGGTTAAAGAAACAATTAATCTGAGAAAACATACCTTCTGGCTTCATAGGCAATGTCCAATCAAATTTTCCTTTTAAAGGGTTTTTTGGTTGATCGTCTGAGCTTGATGTCTGTGTGAAGTCATCTGAAAAAGAATTATACTAAATATATAATTATATTAGTTTGGTTAGTAAACTAAAAAAAATTACCACCCTGAAAACATTTAAGATTTTTTTTTAAGGTAAGTGGTTGCAAAAATGGTAGCTTAATTTAAATAAGCAAAATTTAGTTGACTAACTTTTTTTTTTTTTAATGTAGCTAAAATAATGTAGCATTTTTTTTACTGAGTTTGTCACTAAAAAAATGTGTAAATTCAATTAACCTTTTTTTTTTTACATTACATTTCTTACATTTAGCTGACGCTTTTATCCAAAGCGACTTACAATTGCTATATTTGTCAGAGGTCGCACGCCTCTGGGGCAACTAGGGGTTAAGTGTCTTGCTCAGGGACACATTGGTGTCTCACAGTGGATTCGAACCCGGGTCTCTCACACCAAAGTCATGTGTCTTATCCACTGCGCCACCACCCATGTGTTGTAATTGGCATTTTTATTGCCAAGATGTCCAGATGGTTGTGTATTTAATGTCACATACAGTATTTTCATAGGGATTCTTACTTTAAGAAATCTGTATCAATATTTTTGGTAACATCAGCACTAAAATAACTTCCAATGGTTAAACCTAAACCACCTCATTCTTTCATTCTTTAATCCATTCATTCTTTCTTTTTTTATTTACTTATTTATTTCTCCTTAAAAAAATTAATTCTACATAAAATCAAAACAGGTCCTATTTACCGTAATTAGCCTATCCTTTTGCAAGTTCCCTTGTGAACAATAAACAGGTGCATTTTTTGTTACAAACAAATAAATAAATGACCATCCAACCAGCCAAGAAAGACTGTAATGAGGAGATAAAAGAACAAGAGCATTTTTATAAATTGGGCAGATTGACTAATATATATTTAACTGGAAATTATATTAGGGACACCATAATGGTGATGAGAGCACTCAAATTAAATTTAAGAATTTTATTAAATTTGTATATATTTAATTATAATAATCTAAATGCTGATGTTAAATAAAAGTAAATTAACACAGTTTCTTCACCATAATACGACAAAAAAATATTGTCGTTCCCTCAACATGGGATCTTAAGACCATGACTTCACATTTCTTGATGACAAAATCCATATGTTAAGTTGCAGCACCAAAATGACCCTACGGTCAAAGTATTTTTTTTTTTATTAAATGAAACAAATAAGTCTTACAACATATTACCCCAGAAATACCAAAAGAGATTATATACCAGATAATCTTCAGAAGAAAACAAACAAGAGGTGAATTAAAACAGAAAATAAAAAAATGTATTAATATATGATTATTATTATTATTATTATTATTTTCCTTTTTCTTAAAGATTCAAAAACCAATGTATGCCTACTTGGTGATGTACGGCGAGTGTGTTACTATGTAAACAATTTCCCCATAAAATTTAACAATGTATCATTCTTTTTGTTATTCACTAACATTAAAGATGTTCTCAATGACTCCATTTCCATTAAAAATACTTCACAGTAGGGATGGACTGGGAGTAAAAAAACGGCCCTGTATTTTCTCCTAAATAAGCTCACCACAATTACAAACTATAGGGCTGTAGCTATCTAACATTTTAGTAATCAGGTATTCTACCAAAAATTCCATTGATTAATCGAGCAATAGGATAAAATGTGTTTTGGCTTAATTAAAGTGCAAATATTAATCATGCAAGAGAAAATAAGACTCCTGGGTCTCTTAAAATGAACAACTAACTTTCCATTTTTAGAAAAAAAATACTTTTATTTTTTAAATGCATAGAATAAAATGCATACATCAAAAATAAACATTTAATTATTACCCATTGTTTCTCTGTTTTAAACTAAACAGGACTTTTATTTTGATGGGTTTACATACCTTTACAGTTCTGTGTATGTGATTTGACCCTAGTTTTACTCAAATCAAACGGTCAAATGCTCATAAAGTGACTGTCAGAGCAGTTCTGGAGATGTTGTACATGTGTTCACGTCGTTATTTAGTCAGCAAACGCTGAAATCACTGCGAGCGTCACGCGCGCTTCAGTGTGTGTGTGATAAAGAAAGATGCGCTTCTGCTCCATTCATTAACAGAGACACGCAAAACATGCAGGATTCATATTTAAATAGACTGTTCTGGCTTAATATTTACAGATATTAGTCCATACTGTGATTTGATGTAAGTGCAATGACCTATTTTTGAATAATTCATTCAAAAATAGGCAAATTCCATGCCATTCTGCGTTAAACTGTAAATTCTGTTTTGATTTCTGGATTCCGTGATTCCCTCCGTGTTTTCTGCATCGCAGAAATCATAGGGCCCTAGTTGCGGTATGCCAGCTCTTTCTTGCGATGGACACATGCCACGACGTTCTCTTTACATTTGCCCACGCCCTCAAATCAAAACACTGCTGACTCCTTATAGTATGCGATTCCGGATGCAGCGCTTGTGTCTCCTTCCGCTTTGTGGGTGACGTAAACGTGTTGTGTCACATTAAAAAAATCATTGCGAAAGAACCTGACGTGAGATTTTAAATAAATTAAAAGAGGCTTCGAGGCAGAGGAATTTGCCTCGATCATTTTTTGTAATCGAGTTACTCGAGGAATCATTTCAGCCCTATTACGAAGATCACGGGCATCCAGTATGATTTTCCGGCCTTGACCCTTACACACAGAGATTGTTCCAGATTCTCTGAATCTTTGGATGATATTATGCACTGTAGATGATGCTAACTTCAAACTCTTTGCAGTTTTTCTCTGAGAAACTCCTTGATATTGATATTGATATGATATTGATATGATATTGCTCCACTATTTTTCACCGCAGCACTGGGGGAATTGGTGATCCTCTGCCCATCTTGACTTCTGAGAGACACTGCCACTCTGAGAGGCTCTTTTTATACCCAGTCATGTTTCCAATTGACCTAATAAGTTGCAAATTCATCCTCCAGCTGTTCCTTACATGTACATTTAACTTTTCTGGCCTCTTATTGCTACCTGTCCCAACTTTTTTGGAATGTGTAGCTCTCATGAAATCCAAAATGAGTCAATATTTGGCATGACATTTCAAAATGTCTCACTTTCAACATTTGATATGTTATCTATATTCTATTGTGAATAAAATATAAGTTTATGAGAATTGTAAATTATTACATTCCTTTTTTACTCACAATTTGTACAGTGTCCCATTTTTTTTTTAATCGGGTTTGTATAATATTATATGTATAATGCTATATAATATAATATAATAAATATATTATATTATGTTTATTATATCTGAGTTGTCTGGAACACAGCATGAGGTTAACATTTTAATATTATATTATGTTTATTATATCTGAGTTGTCTGGAACACAGCATGAGGTTAACATTTTAACAATAGAGCGTGTACTAAAGTTACGAGCCATTCTATAAGGTGACATTTCAGAACTTGAAAAAACGGATTGCGAAGTAATGCGGCGGGTCCGTACATTTTGATCATTTCATTTCCTATTTAGAATGCAATAACAAGAAATGGAAAACGGCTCATTTATTAGTTTTTCTGTGTAGTTTAACAAACGGAAAATGAGATGAGTCAGTGCAATATTAATTTATACCCATTGCCTTATTAATAGTAATAATTAATATTCATTTTTAATGTCTTATTAAAAAGGAGACTAATTGTAAAATAAACAAAGCATTTATACAAACAAAAATATGTGACGTCTGTTTTTTTTTGTCAAATATAAAATACATCACCTTTCTTATAGTGGTAGGATTCTGTTAACTTTGAAGAATACAGAATTTAGGCTCCTCTGTTAAAGAGGGGGCTCATTTATAAAGTGAAAATAAGGACCTACCTGTCATCCTAGACGGGCTATGTGTAGTCTCTTCCAATGCTGGTGAGTGTACACTGTTACATATTCCTTTCTGGTTCTCTTCAATGTTTGACAGGTTATATGGTCTCCAATGACCCTGTAGTAACCAAATACAATGTACTTTTTCCACAGCACAACAAGTAATTTGTAGTTTACTTAGGGGGATATTAGACATTAGATTAGTATTAGTATCCAACTCTGTGCTGGCTGCATTTAACTTTATTGTATGTCTTTTTTATTTTATGAATAATCTTGCATTATTTAGACATTAAAAACAGTCAGTTGTAGGAATAATGAAAACAAAAGATAACAAGATAAATACTTAACTAACGTTTATCTGTTTAAAAGTGTTTTCACATGCTGTTGCAGTGGCCCGGTGGTACAAGTCAGAACTTATGTTTTGGTTTCATTATTCCTCAGAAAATCCTGAGTTTATGAGGTAGCAAATGCGTTTTAGAGGTTGAATCCTGTAATCACAGTAATTCTGACAAAATGTGATTGTGAATGCATCTTTTAATGCAATAAATATATATAATAAAATCACAAGACAATGCTGAAGAATGTACATTTTTAACAAAAAGGAAAAAAACTGAAACAGCAATTTCCAGTGTAGAAACAATTAGCACACCTTTACAATTATAAGTGCCTAAAATTAGATTCAGGTGCACCAATAAATAGAATAATCTGCAATCAGTACATAAATTTGGTCTAAACAGGAATTTATTAAGAAGCCCCACGAGAAACAGACTGTACATGCAAGAGACCACCAATAGTAAAGAATTCTGCATGGAGGAATGGTCAGAAAATACAATTCTACTTACTTTAATGTGAACTGTAGTTGGCAACAATGGGTGTTTTTCTTGCCCTGAAAATTAATTATGGCAGTTCATGTCAAGAAAATTGAAGATTAAGTAGAAAGCAGTATGAAGGCATTCTAATACTGATTTAGAAGAAAGTTTGAAATAAGCTTGATGTAATTAAAGTGATTACATTTTCCATTACCAATGGAAAATAAATAATATAGGAAACCTTCATTGTCAGATTGGCTGTAACAAAGACAAAGCTCAAGTTGAAGTCATTTTATAAGCCAAAAAAAAAAAGAGTCAATACCATCAGATGGTGATGGTATTGAAGCTCTCAAAAGGTGCTGTAGGGAACTTTCGTAAAAAAATATATATTTTTTTTAAATATTGTTAAACCTGTCATCATGTTCTGACAGTAGAATATGAGACAGATAATCTGTGGAAAAAAAACAAGCTCCTCTGGCTCCTCCCAGTGCTCCTATTGCCATTTGCAGAAAGTCATGCGCTCCCGGTAAAAAACAACCAATCAGAACTGCGGTCCGTAACTTTGTTTGTGTTCAAAATGTAGAGAAATGAACATAATAAGCGAGTACACCATGAATCCATTTTCCAAACCGTGTTTTTAGCTTGTCCTGAATCACTAGGGTACACCTATAATAAGTGTTTATATTCGGACTATTTTAGATTGCTTCGGGCGTACATCGGCGGAGTAACCCAGTACATTTGTGATTCTTCACAGACATAAACAGAGAGAAGTAGCTCCGGCTATAATGTTCTTCTGCAAGACGCAAGCAGTTCTGTTTATTAACCGCTAGAGCGTCAAAAGTTCCCTACTGTAGCTTTAAATTCAGTACTGTTCACTGCTTGGTCACTAAAATTTAAATCTGAACCAAAAATCCATAAAGATCAATCGAGATAACATAGGTATACCGCTCTGACGATTTTGCTACCTTACATTAAAACACTTGGTTGCAATAACCAATACTTATCAGATTTTTGCTACCAGCATGATGTTAATGTGGTGTGAGGCTTCATTAACGTGTACACCTTTGTTTTATCATCTCATTACATTTGAATTAAAGAAATTGTAAGAGATCGTAAATTCGGCGGGACAAAAGCACAGCAAGAAGATTCTAAATGTATCACATTTAACCTCTTTACTCACCGTCAGGAACCTCCATCTGTATACGGCGCTGTTTTAACCCAACGAAATTTTTCAGGAAGGTCGAAAAATGACTTTAGAACATCTTCGATATTATCAATTGGTCCTGCAGCAAGGCGAAAATAACTGCTTTTATCGTATGGTATAGGTATACGCCATAGACAGTAAAAGAAATGGACACAGCGACCCCATTGGAACTCAATTGAGACAAATGAAGCCCAGTTTTAGCGTTTTTTAGCACTTCCGTTTCTGACGCGCAGACTCAAACGAAGCTTGACGACGTCAGCAACCTGTCTGACAGATGTAAATCTTCTAGTAGCTGTGCGTGCAAACTGCCATCGTTAATCTTGCAGAGACGGCGAGCTTGAGCGGGGAGTTCTTTGTCGTGAGTGAGCAGGAGTAAGTATTCTGATTAATTATTTTGTATAGTATTTTAAAATGTAATGCCAGTACGCCATATTAAGTTAATTGCCTGCGAGCTTCTCCTCCTGTCTGTACGGTAATGCGACATAGAGCCGAGTGGTTATGACGCAATCGTTAGCCTATTTTTTACAAAAACTGTTTATACGGGGCCATAATGTAACATAAAAGGTAATGGAGCCCTTTATACATTGTCGTGTATCTTTAGAAATACATAATGGACAAACGGAGTCTTCAAACGCCTCAGATGTAAAGTTATTCGCTGTCAAAGTGACGCCAAAATGAATGGGAGTCAATGGGAATGCTAACGCAAGTGAAGTTCTGCTAAAAGATGGCAGCCCCCGCCCGACTTCAACTTCCGGTCGAGTTCCTTGCCCCTTGGTATACGCCTTATTCAGCCCGCCGACATTTTGATTCGAAAACGAGGCTGTGAGGGATTAGCAGTCAGCAGCGTTCACTATGGCGTATTGTTGTGTACCGGGATGCCGGTCGTTTAGCCGTCAAAATAAAGACAATACGTCATTTCACAAATTTCCACAGGACAGAGAACTTCAGAAAAAGTGGATTGTTAAAATTCGACGGGACATTGGACCTAACTTTCAGGTAACAATATTGCATTTATGGAAAAAAAGGACTGTGTACCCTAACGTTAGCCTTTTTGCTAAACGCTAATTTCTAACGTGAGCATGTTTATTTTCCTTTAAACGCCTGCATATAGCTAAAATATAATATTTTACCACAACAACTAAGTTCAAAATCTCAATTTTTCATAGATTACAAAGAACACACGAGTGTGCTCGAAACATTTCTCTCCGGAATGTTTTTCAAGAACACTGACTGGAATCAGGAAGCTAAAGGGAGGTTCAGTTCCCTCCGTGTTTACATGGACTCAACAGCCAAACGAAAGGAAAACCTTACGATCGTAAGTGAAAAAGATCTATTCTTCAAATGATGTTATATAGATTAAAATAATTAATTTGTGATAAGAGCGTACAGCTAGGTCATAAGCACCTTTCATACATTTACATGAAATAAATATAAACATGTCAAGTCTTACAAAATACTACTGGGTAGAAACTTTATTTTTATGCAAAGTGAAATGTATTTAATAGTTTGCTGTGTACTGTTTGGTATCAACCCCTTTTAAAATATCAAATTTATGTTCAGAACATTATTTTTGTTTCTGCTTTAGACAAGAAAAATGGCATTTAGAGGAAGAACATGAGGAAGATGAAAGGTGAGCAGAAATGGAGGAAACTAATAAACATGTAAATTAACGTTACTCTAAAAGTTTTGTGTGTCTCATAATCGTGATATGCAAGTTGTATAGTTCAATCAATGACAGAACAGAGGTTGCACAAAATATTAATACCTGCAAAAATAGCTAATATTTCTTTAAGTTGTTTGTTCACAATCTTTATTAGTGTTTGATGGCCCCCATCATTCACTTTTTGTTTTATATTCTTTTTCACTGATTTAGTCATAATAATAATTAGTCATAGGCCTAATCTTAAAATCTGTTTTTTTAAATGCACAACAACTGAGCTTAAGGTTACAGATGTTTTTGTTAAATAGGCTCTGATAATTAGCTCTATTTGGATATCTAACCTGTTACCAATTTCACACTCAAGTACAGCCAGTACTAAACACTGCGTAAAACCAATAATAGACAAACAAGAAAATATAAACAAAAATATGAATAAATTATATTCACAATATCCCCCCACAAACTACATACATGTTATTAACCCCTATAATAATTGGTGTTCACATTATTTTATGCAACCAACTGTTTACTATTGTTACATGACTGTTCTCTTCTTTCTCTACAGTTCTACAAAGGATGGACCAAGCAACGAAGAATGGTTAGTAGAAATCTATCATACAAAATGTGTACCATATTTTCTGCACTATAAGGCGCACTTAAAAGCTTTTAATTTTCTAAAAAAAATGACAGTAAGCCTAATAATCCGGAGCGCTTTATATATGGATCAAGGCGCTCAAGGCGTCTTTATATGACTGTTTTGTTGACATTCCCTTTATCACAGCTCTATCTAGTGGATGCATAACACAAACCCAGTCAAACGTTTGACTGCAGTATCTTCTATTCTATGCGCCTTATAATCCAGTGCGCCCTATATATGAAAACAGTTCTAATAGGCCATTCATTGAAGGTGTGCCTTATGGTGCGCCTTATAGTGCGGAAAATACGGTATATAAATGCATCAAATGAGAAATAAACATGAATATAGAATAGGTGTATAAAATCTTACTTGCCTGCTCTCATTCTCTCTCTCTCTCTGTAAGAGCCATATTGCATAATTCATTATTTAAATTGAGTATCACAACTATTTGTGTTATGTTGCATGTTCTGGTTATATTATGTTGTATATATATATATATATATATATATATATATATTTTTTTTTTTTTAAGTTGTAAACCAAGTGGATTTATGTGAGAAGACTGTAAGAAGTGTTAAACGATTGATGTTGAAAATAAACTAAGAAATAAAAGGACATCATGGACTCTTGTGTCGTTGAATAAGCGAGTGCAACAAGACAGATATGCGTCAAAACTTGTGGATTAATTATAAGAAAATGTACATGTCCCATTAACACTCTCAGTTTCTCAATCTAGTCATGTCACAGAGATGCCAAACACTGACATAATCATGATTATTGTGTGGAGCCCATGACTACAGAGGAGAAGCTTGTGGCTGCACAAGAGGAAATTTCTCGTCTGTCTGCTGAAAATGAAGCACTCAGAAGTAATCAGTTTGGCATTCAGAACTTTATGGGTAATCCAAAACTCATACAGTTTTACACTGGGTTCCCTGACTATGACACTGTAAGAGCCGTTTTCTTGGCTCTACAGCCCACAGCACAGAGCATGGCCTCATGGGCTCAAGTGCAAAGAATCAATCAAACAAACCAACACTCACTGAGGGTTGGATTCCAGGCACAACATCTCTCCCTGTTTAATCAGTTTTTTTTGTTTCTTTGCCGGATTAGATTGGGCCTTCTTGAACAAGACCTTGCTGTGCGTTTCAGTGTTTCACAAAGTACAGTCAGTAGAATTTGTGTAACCTGGGCAAATTATTTGTACTTCATGCTGGGGAGTCTGCCTATATGGCCAAGTAGATCTGCAGTTGATGAACTTATGCCAGAGTATTTTAAAGCTCTCTACCCCAAAACCAGAGTCATCCTGGATTGTACTGAAATTCGAGTCCAATCTGCCAGCTCTAAGGTACTGAACTCTGAGACTTACTCACACTACAAAGGCATGACTACACTCAAATCTCTGGTTGGAATTTCCCCGGATGGGAGCATGACTTTTGTGAGCAGTCTTTACACTGGAAGCATCTCTGATAAAGAGATCACCAAGTCATCTGGCATTTTGAATCTTCTCGAAGAGGGTGATGCTGTGATGGTAGACAAAGGCTTTTTAATCAAAGACCTACTTGATGAAATTCATGCCACAGTAGTTATTTCACCTTTTCTCGGCCCAAGTGGACAGTTCAGCCATGAGGATCTTGCACACACACACACAACATTGCTCGTTTGAGGATTCACATTGAACGGGCCATTCGTCGAATCAAGGAATATCACATTTTTGATCGTGTGATTCCTTTGTCATTGGCTGGTTCTGTAAATCAGCTCTGGACTGTGTGTTCTATCCTCAAAATTTTCACGGTCCACTGTTTTGAGTTAACATATAAAAACAAAAAAGTGCACATGGAATCACAAAAGTGCAATTTTGTATATTTATTATATAGTTTATACACTGGATTACATGTATATTTAAGAAATTTTTTTTGATATTTTTTTAAATAAAATGATACAATTTTTATAATACTGAATTTTTACATATTGTAATTCTTACCACATTTTTGTTACAAAAGCATTTCAATATAAAAATGTACCTTTTAATTAGTTTCTCTTTGTAATAACATTTGTACTATTAATTATTTACAGACATGTCTGAAGTTTGAGAGAATTAAAACATTCTGCATTTCATAGGAATACAGTTTCATTTGTCATATTTACACTTTATAAAGATGGTGAATTAAAATCACTACAGGATTTACACTATCCCTTCAAAGGGTAATTTGAGGTCTTGTTTCGGTTTACACTCTCCTGTTGCAGAGAACAGGTAAGAAACAGCTGAAAAAGAAAAAATCAAGCTTACACTTCAGCTCCTCCCATTCATCTTTGTTGAAATGGATACGTTCCAGGTGGTAATCACTATTGCATTTGACAAAAAAGTCACACCAGGTAAACCCACTAATCCCCTTTTGTCCAACAATCTGATAGTAGTACTCGTGGGTCTTTTTTAGAGTGAAGTTCCCTGCTGCATTTGTCAAATATGAGCAGTTTTTGAAGCTGTCTTTGTTTGGGCATTTGATCTCGAGAAGACCGTGGACAGGATCTGCTGTAAGGTCAACTACTTTCCTGTCAGGTGAGGCTCCTAGGTGAGGGGCATGATGATTAATTATTAAGCCACAGGCAAACAATTTGTTTCCAGTGAGTTTTTCATATTCTGCAGCAGCAACAGGCTCAAGTTGTATGCCTCTTTTCATAGCTTTGGTCTGAATGGTTTGTTTTGCACACATGTCAGCAGCTGACTTGTCAAAGTCTTTAACTCTAGAACAGACCCGCTTAAAAGATGTTGATGTGATCCTCTCTGCGCGTAGCCGATGCCAAGTGATGCTGCTTTGGTCCCTGGTTCCACTTTCCAGGTGCAGTGAATCTTCTGATGTAATTATCAGACCTCCGTAGAAATCATGTTCTTCCTGGTTTAATACAATACCTGGGGTAATTGGTAGGATAAAACAGACCCTAAAGGTAAGTCGCCGAACTCTGTGGTGACAAGTTGTTTTTGTTGGTTACTGGCAGTTAATAGTTTAAACATGTGGCTTCTGCTGCCTGATGCTTTTAGGTTTTCCCTCAGATTCTCTTCAAATTCACTACAGGGCAATGGGACAGGGACTGGGCAGTAAACATTTGGAAGAATTCCCTCACTTGTGCGGTTTACTCTATGGGTACTACTATTTGGTGGTTTTACTTTGGAAACCGATACTGTGCTGATTGGCTTTGGCTTTAGTCCTAATGTTCTTGATGGCACATGCCATGTTTGAGGCAAAGAGGTTTTACTTGCTCTTGGTGGTACAGATTTATGCTCCATTTTTAGGTAGTGAGCCAGTGTGTATAGTAGTCCTAGTAAATGATTACAATGCCCCAATCCTGCTTTACAAGTGCAGTGGGTGTATCGGATAAAAGGGTTTTCTGAAGCCAGCTCCACCTGCAAAAAAGCAACAAAATGTTAAGAAAAAGACATTAACTAATTTTTTTTTATACTTTGGTCTTAAAGTATTTCACAACTATAACGGTTGTTGGTATAACTAAGTTACACTTATGTTACAACAAGATATAAAAAAGTAATTAGTTAGAATCTACTTATTACATCTGTGTAATAAGATACGTCAGTTAATGTTTTTTTGTTTGTTTGTTTTTTTTATATCCCAAACAGCTATCAGCCTAACCGTTTTATTCCCCCAGTAGTACTTATATAAAGAAATGTATATACAACATTAAAGATCAGAAAAACTACTTAAGACCATATTCATGTCAACAATAACAACTTGCATTTTAAAATGACACTGCTTACTAGAAACACCTGGTATTTAGTATGAACGAACGAACAAACATACAAACAAGGTCCAAAAATGAACGAAGGACCAAAACTTGAACTCAACATGAACCCTCCTGAACATGGAGGGTGTAACGTAGAAATTTCCTCACAATAACACAAAATACCTTCATGTTGTAAGGCGGCTCGTTCTTTCGCATCGAGCGAAAAGACCGGGCCCTGACACTACAGCCTGCTTCGTTTCTCTTCACTGTAAAACCACAGGTATCATGGACATCAAACACTACAGTTCAACACTTCGAGTTGGCTAAGAGGCTAATATTAGCAGCACATACAATCAGTATGTAACGTTAGGTCGTTCGGCAACATTTGCGCTATCGTGATCTTCAATGCAGAATGCTAAGCTAACCTCACAAGAAAGTTGAAAAAGTAACTGTTTACCTTCAACATCATGGATATAACCCTCGATCCAGTTGCTGTAACCCTTCAGGAGGATAGACCTGGGAATTTTTGATCCTTCGTCCGCCCATGACTCCACAATATTGAGCGTAAGAGGAGGAAGATATGACAGGTTCGTAGCATAGACAGTAAAAGAAGTAGTCCACACAGCCATGTTTAATTGTTGTTATTTCCGGTTTACCCTCACAGCCTCGTTTTCGATTCAAAATGGCGGCGGGCTGAATAAGGCGTAAGCATAGCATAGACAGTAAAAGAAGGCGTAAGCTGATCGTTATCACATTGCGGAAGCCTTCTATAAACGACATCACAACAGGAAATATAAAATATAAAGTAATTTTATTGGTTTTATTAATGATAATAATGGTATGATTTTTTCGATGCTCTAGTGTATTAAAGCACATATCTGATACTTAAGAAAAATCATGCTGTGTAAATTATTATGACATAAAAAGTCGAACCTGTGGTATACTAATAATTAATTGATGCCATAGATGCACAAGAGTATTTTCTCCAGCAGAGGACAGCACAGTCCACTTTCCGAATAAACTAGGCACGAGAATAAAGTTTTGTTGCGGGCTTGGTGTTAAAATTAAAACCAACAGAGATGATGTAAACATTCATTTGAAACCACTCTACGCCACACGTCTGCCTGACTATCATATTTTTAATATCATATTTTTAATATCAACTAACATAATTTATAATATGTAAATCATCATAATTGTTTAACTATTTTATCACTTTTTTGCCAGTCATAGCATCCATCTATTTTGAATGGGATTTTAGGGAGACCATATTTAATATTTTAAGGATCATCTGTTTAAAAAAAATATAGCCAACCCCAGTATCTTTGCTTATGAAAGACAGAAAACAACTGAACTTCTGTGCATCGGACGTGTCACACTACTTTCATTATGTTGAACAGGCACTGACTTTTTAATTGCAAGACAAAAAATATATAAATACAAAATAACACTGCATTGACATACAATAACAAAACAAAAAAAAGAAAGAAAAAAGAAAAAGACAGGAAAGTCATTCTTTAAGTATACCATCATCATAAACCTTAATAAACTTGTTATTCTTATTATTATCAATGTGTTTAAGAGATTTAACAATAAGCAAAATCTCTGCAGGGAAGACCGCTAACATGTAACCAGAATTTAAAGACTTAAACAAACTACGTCATCAGACTTCCCAGCCTCTCGGGGGCGCTCCCGATATTACAATAATCTTATTCCCCGTAAATCGTAAACGTCCTTCTAAACTCTTTTTGTCCGCTTGCTCCTTAATGTAATAAACTCTTATTACACATATAGAATGTTGCCCCAGGTTTGAAGTAGTGGTTAGCTGCACACAGGAGGGGGAGGGGGGGGGGCGTCAGAGAAAAGGTGTTCTCACCTCACCATAGACAGTATTAAAAGGTTATGTCGTAAAGCAGAATGTCGTAAACCAGGTGCGGAGAGGGGCCTGTTATGGGGAGGGGGTAACCGAGGGGGGACTGGGGCTCAACTCGCGAGGCAGAGTTCAGACCATATACTGTTCAGACACAGTGTAAAAAATAATGGCGGATGGCCCCAGGTGCCAGCGCAGAAAACAGACACAGCCGCGACGCAACAACGGTGAGTCCCACAGGCTGAAACCAGACACACACACACGAGAACGGAAAGGCCGAGAAGTTCCTTTAAAAATCATCCAGTTGTTTTTTTTTTTTTTTCATCTTTGGACTAGTTTAATGACGACTTATGAAGTTGTGTACTATGGGAACGGGCTGGGCTGTCCCAGTGTGCTGCACCCGTATACCTGAGCCTGTCCGGACCGTTATACGGAACGACTCGCGTTTTGTTTTATTTTAGAATTTGCTTGATCAAAAACTTGTAGAGTAAATCAAATGGTGTTACACTCATTCAAAACTAGAGTACTGACAACACTAAAGCATAAACTTTTATTTGCATTCAAATGATGTCACTTAGTGGGATTCTTGACAGTTGTTGCTCACAAATCTAACGAAACACTTAAAAGTACAGTTCAACCCCAAAATTATGTTATCATTTAACATGTTGTTTCAAACGTATGTCTATGAAATGTTCAGCAGAATGACAGTCTCAGTAACCATTTACTTGCATTGCAAAATTTGCAATAAGTGACTATAAGGCAGTAGTATAATATAGTTTTTTCTGGACTAACATTATACCTTTAAGAGCGTCCAGTCCTTAATCCCATAGCGATCTTTCTTTAGCTGGATGTTTGTTATAGATTTTAGTTTAGTTTAATTAATAACAGACAATACTCTGCCATATTATTAAAAGTGTTCCATTTAAATATATGACTAGATTTTGCCATTTCCTCATTAGAGCAAGAAATGTTACACTCTGCAGAGAAATACCACAAGAAGTCAACTCTGCATCTCTTGATAAAGTAATGTTAAAAGAGCATATTGCTTTCGTCCACCTCTTATCTAAACATCCACGCCAAACACGGAATAGATGCTGTTGATTTCTGGTTTGACGTTGCTTTCTCTTTAAATAACCTTTCCGGTAATCCGGTCCGCCGTGCAGTTATGAGCACCATGCTACCTTTTCCTGTGCGTGCGTGCGTGCGTGCGTGAGACAACGAGCGCGGATACGCTCGCGACGTAACACGCTCAGGAGCCGTCAACGTGTTTACCTGAACGGTGAGGAGACAACGGAGCGAGCCAATGTCCTCGTTTACCGTTCATCACCCTCCTCGTGTGTCCAGAGCCGGGATTGCCCAGACGGTGGAAGGGAATCGGTGTGTGAAACGGTATCTGCCCGTGCGAAGCGCGAGAGAGGCGCCCAGAGCACGCTACGGCAAATGGCAACTTCTGCAGGTAACGTTAACGTTGGAGAGAGAGAAGATGATGACGGTGTTTGATTGCAGACGTGCATGTCGTCCGCATCGCTCACAGTGATAACCGTTTACCTTTTATTTGGATTTCATATAACGTTATTAATGAGTAATATAACGCTGTACGCTCGTTGCTAGAACGCAGGTTGTTTTGTTTTTGTTTTCATTTTCGCGCAGGAGTCCAGTTTCAGCAGCGGTAAAGTGGTTGGGAACGAAAGATATAGTGCATAAGGTGGTTGTTAGTTGTGCTTTCCTTCGCATTACTGGTCAGAAGTCAAACAGGTCATTTTTTCCGTAAGGTACCGTTATTTGTGTAATGGCGGTGTGGACCGTTATTTGCTGCAGTGAGGGCGGGGCTGCTGCTCGCGAGAGTCGGAGTCGAGCCAGGTAGCATAGGTGACGAAACACCTACATAGGTGCCTTCATTGGCGTTTCTTTAGTAAATGTGCTATTTAAAAAATAGCATAAAAACCTGATTTAAGCTGTTTTGTGGGGATTAATCTTTATAAGCACACGTTCTTTGTATGGAGAAAAAATTGGTAGGATTCAGGTATAGAGAGGCGCTGATTCAATGTGCCCATCGTTACCGAGTGTTTTCTCACAGTTTTGTCTCTGTTATACATGTTGTGGATGTTTCGTGTGATATGACTTGGTTATTAAATATTATAAGAATACACAGCAAACCGGGTTTTTATTTATTTACTTATTTTTTGGTGCAGACGGATGTATTGTGTGACGATAGGCCGGTCTGACGTAAGCACTAGGAGCAGTGATGCTGCCGTGACTTTTATTTTCATTTCTCCTGCCGCTGGTTCTCGTGCTTGACATGTTCCAGAGACCTAGGGCGTCACAGCACGGAAATTAGGTCACATGGTCTTTTCGAGTTTTCATTGGTTCAGTTGCAGTTTACACTTTCATCCACATCTCAAGTGAAATACAGAAAGAAAAAAAAGGGCATACAGATAGGCAGGAAGACATTAAGGTTTTTGTTTTCCCTTTCTCATTCATGACCCTCAGTCAGCCTTTGACCTTTAAAGCCACACGTGTTAACATTTATAATTTCTGTCGGGTCAGGATGATTCTCTTGTTTTAAGATTTCACTGTGTTTTGTATATTTTATACTATATGTGGGTGTGTGTGTATGTACATATATATAAAGTGGGGAAAATAATTATTTGATCCCCTGCTGATTTTGTATGTTTGCCCACTTACAAAGAAATAAAGGGTCTGGAATTTTTATGGTAGGTTTATTTTAACAGATCGAGACATAATACCAACCAGAAAATCCAGAAAAACACATTATATAAAGGTTAGAAATTGATTTGCATTTCAGTGAGTGAAATAAGTATTTGATCCTCTACCAACCAGCAAGAATTCTGGCTCCCACGGATTGGTTATGGCCCATGTGGAACACAGATTAGTCCTGTCACTTTAAGAAGTTACTCCTAATGTCAGCTTGTTAGGTGTATAAGACACCTGTCCACACAATCTGTATCTTCCATTCCAACCTCTCTCACCACCATGGGCAAGAACAAAGAGCTGTCAAAGGATGTCAGAGACAAGACTGTAGATCTGCACAAGGCCCCAAGAACACCATCCCTACAGTCAAGCACGGAGGTGGAAACATTATGCTTTGGGGATGTTTTTCTGCTAAGGTTACAGGATGACTTCACATTGAAGGGCAAATGGACAGGGCAATGTATTGTAAAATCTTGTACGATAATTTTTCCCAGGTTTTTACCTCAGCCAGAACACTTGAAGATGGGTCATGGATTGGTCTTCCAAGCATGACATTGCCCTGAAATATACCGGCAAGTAGGGCTGTGACGGTGGCTGATTTTTACCACCGCGGTATTCATGGAGCAACAACCGCCGGTGGCGCAGTGTTGATAAAAAAAAAAAAAAGATTAATAATAATAATTAAAAAATATATACATATATATATATATATATATATATATATATATATTAGTTGCATCCGGTATACTTTTCCGCCACAAAGCGAGCTCAATAACTCCTCATCTGCACGCGCTCTCTTTGAAATAGGAATCGTTGCCATATTTCTTGTTAGCATTTTTATTTATCGCTGTCTTGTTTGCATTTGGCCAGTTTGGAGAAAGCCTCACCAAACCTGACCAGCCAGTGTTTGCGATCACGAGAACTTGTGCAAACGCGGATGGGTGACATGAATGCAGATGGCTCAACACTAAATTAATGTGCTGAATGCATAAACTTTTTTCCTGCGCTCAAATCTGCCAATCTAAAGGAAACGCTGTGTTTGAGGTAATTTTTTAATTACCGTAGACTTAGAATTTGCAACTATTACAGTTATTACACTTATATACAAAATGTTGTATTATGCTTGCTATAGAGTGTGTGACGTCACATACACTACTGCCGGTGGCAGTAGACAACCGCGGTGGTGACGCGGTTGTCACAGCAACCGTCACAGCCCTACCGGCAAGGCAATAAAAGCAGCAGCACATTAAGGTCATGGAGTGGCATAGCCAGTCTCCAGACCTCAATCCTTCAGAAAATCTGTGGAGGGAGCTGAAACTTTGAGTTTCCAAACGACAGCAAAAAAACCAAGGGTTTAGAGAGGATCAGTAAAGAGGAGTGGATCAAAATCCCTCCCGAGATGTGTTCAATCCTGCTGACCAACTACAAAAAACATCTTACCACTGTGCTTGCCGTCAAGAGTTTTTGTACTAAGTCATGTTTTGGTTGGGGATCAAATATTTTTTCACTCACTGAAATGCAAAACAGTTTATAACCTTTATATAATGTGTTTTTTCTGGATTTTTTGGTAAGTATATAGTCTCTATACGTTAAATTAAACATACCATAAACTAGGCAAACTTACTAAATCAGCAGGGGAACAAGTAATTATTGTCCCCGCTGTATATATATGTAAATCAGGGCTCCAGACTGCGACCAAATGGTCGCATTTTGCGACCAAATTTTGAGAGTGTGCGACTGAATTTTACATCCAGTCGCACATGTGCGACCAGTAGATTTGCACACGCACGCACGCACGCAAACACACACACACACACTTGCACACACTCGCGTCTCATTGAGTGATGCCTGTCTGTGAGGCGGCAAATGCGTGTGAGAAGAATAGGGAATGGCCACTGTAAGTGGCTAAAATGTGAGGAGGGGGAGGGGCCTAGAGATAATTGAGCGGGCGTAAACATCTGTGGGAAGGAAACCGAGACAAATATCATCACAACCTGATATGTGCGTGCGTCTGAGCTATGAGCAAGCGAACTATTGATTCGTTCTTCCGACCTGCGGCTAGTGTACCAGTGCCAGAGTCTACAGTGTCACCGTCAGATGATGATTCAGAGTCAGAGGTTGGTGTGGCTAAAAAAGTCCGCACCAGGGCCGGCCCGTGGTATAGGCAAATAATAAGGGCGCCACTCATCCATAGGGGCGCCAGAATGAGTGAACGAGTGATTTTTTTTTTTTTTTTTTACATATTTTTTTTTTATAATAGGCTACTATTTAAAAACCATTAATTCGAAACACTTCCAAATAAAGCAAAAAAAAAAAAAAAAAGTCTGGCTCTTCAATCTTCCCCCACCCATCGAGTGCTTGAAGTGCATCAGAAACAGAGTGCGCGCACGATCAGTTGTTGGTAATTGTGTAGCGTGCCCGACGCCGCATCCAATGTAGACAGCACTGCTTCTGTTAACACACAGCTCGTAGAAACGGGCCTGGCAGCTCGCGCCAGTTCTAGACACGGTGAAAGTTTCCTGATTGTGACGGAAGGCCGAATTTACATGACACATTATAAATGAGCATAGTCTGCGATAGATACAGTGCCAAAAAGAAGAGAAGAGGATAAAGACAGAGGTAAAGAGATGTAGTGAAAGAACAATTTATTGCATAGGAGTAAGAAGATACTATAATTTCATGGCAGTTATTTTTACCTTAAACTTAATGTTAGCAGTTGTTCTGAGATCTGAGTCCCCAGACTGTGATTTTGTACAATCAGTTTTAAGACGCATTTTTTATTATCACTTTTTGTTTTGTTTTTTGTTTTTTTTTTACTCTACAGTTGTGCAGTTTTGGGGGGATACAGTACAGGCCAAAAGTTTGGAAACATTACTATTTTTAATGTTTTTGAAAGAAGTTTCTTCTGCTCATCAAGCCTGCATTTATTTGATCAAAAATACAGAAAAAATTTAATATTGTGTTATATTATTACAACTTAAAATAATTTGTTTTCAATTTATTATACTTTAAATTATCATTTATTTCTGTGATGCAAAGCTGAATTTTCAGCATCATTACTCCATTCTTCAGTGTCACATGTGACATCCAGTCTATCACATGATCCTTTAGAAATCATTCTAATATGATGATTTATTATGAGTGTTGGAAACAGTTCTGCTGTAATGTGTGTGTGTGTGTGTGTGTATATATATATATATATATATATATATATATATATATATATGCATGAGGCGCCAGGTAAAATCTTGCAAATTGGTTAGGGCCGGCCCTGGTCCACACTCACCATTTTCGAGAAGACTGGCTGTAAGAATTCAGATGGCTGAGGTACTATAATTATTAGAACTACTTTTCACCAAATACAAAAGCCAGCTCGACCTTCAAAGGAAGAATGGCTTAAAACTTAACGAAACATACAACGACGATAAAGCATGCACACAAACTTTTTTACTATGCACATTTTTTATTCTGAGTGTATGGAATTTTGTTTACTATTTGTACTGTCTTGACAGCGATGGTGCTGTCAGTTTATCTTGTTGTTGCATCTTCAAAAGTGCAGAATAAAATGTGACACTGAATTTGAAACGGCACATTGTAATTTCTGCATCTATTATTAAAGTATTTATTAGTAATACAGTGGAAATTAGTAGATTTGGTTAGCATGTTGATTTACGGTGTGCGCCCCTAAATTTTCTGGTTGTGCCCCTAAAATTTTCAGTTGGGGGCCACTGTGCTCCTAGTGTAAAAAGTTAGTCTGGAGCCCTGTAAATGTATATTTCTAGTGTTAATGATAATTAAAAACACATAATTAATATTCATTTAATATATATATATATATATATAGAGAGAGAGAGAGAATATAAGGTTGCACTTTATTTTACAGTATGTGTACTTATAGTGTATTTATAGTGTACCTACAGTGTATTCATCTAAGAAAGTTCTGGTAATACAAGGTAACTACATGGGGTAGGGTTAGGTTTAGGGTAAGTACCTAATTATTACATAGTTATTGTTATTACTATAATAAGTACATAGTATGTACATGAGGAACAGGACTGTAAAATAAAGTGCTACCGAATATAATTATATATTCTTGCCTAGTAATAACATATCTAAAATTGATTACACTTGTATAACTATACATTAATTATACATGTACATACATAAATGTAATATATATAGTACTGTGTGTGTGTGTGTGAGCACGCATATTTTACATTTACATTTAGCAGAAGCTTTTATCCAAAGTGACTTACAAATGAGGACAGTGGAAGCAATCAAAAACGACAAAAGAGCAATGATACACAAGTGCTATAACAAGTCTCAGTTAGCTTAAAGCATATTTTTGTTGTTTATAATTATATAATAACACCGATAGAACTGAAAAATAATAGAGCAAGTCATTGTTAGATGCCTTTTTTGCTTTTGTTATTTGTTTAATAAATAATAAAAAAAAACAGAATGAAAAAAGATTAAAGAAGCTACTGTTATTTTAATGTTTTTAAAGAAAACAAGCAGTTAGTAAATGAATAGTTTTTTAAGAAATAGAATTAAAATAGAGAGTGCTAGAGTTATAGGGTCATAAAGATGGAAGAGAAGCATAGTTTATAATTATATGCTTAAATATCTAAGCATATAAGAAGCTTATATTTGTACACAATATAAGATGATATATAATAGTTTTTTGTTTGCATTTCTCACAGATTTATTTTCAGTTATTTTATCATTAACAACACAAAATAATCTGAAATTGTTTTATGGTAATTTTATGTCTTGTTAGTTTTAATATTATATTTCTGATAAAGTAGAATATCTTATACGTTTACAGGGTGAGGTAAATTACCTTTTCTAAACCATACAAAAGAGCCCTAAAATGTCAATTTACATTTATAACAATCAAGTATATTGTAATGCATGAGTTAATGTGTGCATGCATGCATGGGACAAGCAAAGACAAAACGAGCACCTGTAGCACTGAGCTCTTCTCACACTTCCCTGTTGATAGAAAAGGGATACAGAGGGCATTAAAGAGCTTTTCACATTTCACTCTGTGTTTGTGGGGGGCTTGTGACTGCTGAGCATCTCTTTTTGCATGCTAATCTCTCCCGGCGGTTTGCCGCCTCTTTGTACCGCAGGGGGAAAGTTTCTCAGGGTAAAGAGGAGGGCTTTTCTCTTTCTTTTTTAGGGTGGGGGAGGGTTGGGAGGGACTTGTGTTTGTGTGACAGAACAAAGCAGTGATATGTTGGTGAATGAGTTTACATGGATGATGAGAGAAAGAAAACACACCGGTAGACAGTACAGTGTGTTTAATTGGTCTCACGTGGCTCATATAGTGTGCATATGGACTCTTATTAACCAAAAGAGCAGGTGACCACTGCTCCCAAGTTACTCTAAATTGATTATGTCCTAACACACACACACACCCACCCCACATTGGGGTGGTGATGGTGCAGTGGATAAGACGCATTCCATTGGTCGGAGAGTCCTGGGTTTGAATCTACTGTGCGACACCAATGTGTCCCTGAGCAAGACACTTAAAGGCAGGGTAGGTAAAAAATGTATAAAAAAAACTTCGGGGAAGTCGTGGCCTAATGGTTAGAGGGTTGGACTCCCAATCGAAGGGTTGTGAGTTCTAGTCTCGGGCCGGATGGAATTGTGGGTGGGGGGAGTGCATGAACAGCTCTCTCTCCACCTTCAATACCACGACTTAGGTGCCCCTTGAGCAAGGCACCGAACCCCAAAACTGCTCCCCGGGCGCAGCAGCATAAATGGCTGCCCACTGCTCCGGGTGTGTGCTCACAGTGTGTGTGTTCACTGCTCTGTGTGTGTGCATTTCGGATGGGTTAAATGCATAGCACAAATTCTGAGTATGGGTCACCTTACTTGGCTGAATGTCACTTCACTTTCACTTTCATTTCATGCCATAGAGATAGTTATTGTCATCTTTCCTTCTCTTTTCTCGACTGTACACAAACACAAACATTAAAATATATTTATTCAGTTGAGCATGAATTGCAAGATTTTTACATTTCACATTTTATTTGGCGATTAAATTTACTATAAGAAAAAGAGAAAGCCATTTCACATCATAGATATTTATATTTATTCCATAGAACAGTTGACAGAAATCGTTATAGGAGTAATAGTAGCTTCTTTAATTATCTGTTGTTTGGGACAGATATATACACAATATTTTATGTAGCTTGTGAAAGATACTAAATTTCTGTACTAAACGGGGAAAAAAAAAGAGTTTTCTCTTGTATATATATTTATATAAATTCTGAAAGGAGTTTATAAACTGGGTATGAATACGCACATAACCCTGTATAAACACATACATATGCTTGTATAAACAAACAAAAAAAACTGATTATCTGGTATCAGTTGAAAACATACTGTTCAAATTTTAAAGAAATATGCACAACAATGTTGCATTTATCTGATCAAAAATACAGTAAACAATAATATTGTAAAATATCATTGAAATTTGTAATATAACATTAAAAATATATATTTGTGATGACAAAGAAAGTCTGCATGCTCTTCAATGCAAACTGTGCGCTAAGTTGTTTATTTGTGTTTTCAGTTGCTTATCCTTCAGAATAGCAGGGGTTCCTATTTGAAACCGTATTCTCCTGCATGAATTCAGAGTTTGTGTGCGTATGTGTGCATATGGTGGCAGGTGCACTCTATAACAAGCCAAATCACCTCATCCCAGGAAATGTCACATGAAATTGAGGTTGCCATGGTGACCTGATTGTGTTGATTGGGTTCACACTCAAACGGTTCTACCTGCCAGCACTGTCGGCTGCTCAGGTGCTGCACTATAAACACACCCAAAAAGACTGCACAAGTGTGTGTGTCCTTTACAGTGCACCCAAAAATAATAACTTCTTGTTTATCATTTACTCACCCTCATGTCATTACAAATCCTGTATGACTTCCATTCTGTGGAACACATTAGGAGATGTTTTGAAGAATGTTTACGCTGCTTGTTTCCAAACAGTCAGACCGTGGAAGTATAAAGGAGTCCAGAAAAAGTCAGGCTCCAAAAGAGACACAAAAAGCAATGTATAACTCATGCACTTCTGATACAGTAGCATTGTGTGAAGAACAGACAGAAATTTAGCAGTAATGGAGTGGACAATATTTCTGTGAATTAAGTACTTTGTGAAACTATGAAATTTACCTGTTTTCTTGACCTTGAAACTTCAAGTCGTCTAGGAAGCATCAGTCTTCATTATTTTTTCAGAGACAAAAGCTCTTCAATGTGACTGGAACAATGAATGAAATTAAATAAGATCACATTTAAATGCATTTCTATCATCTCTGATTATTGTGCACCTGCTAAATAGCTAAAAGCTGTGATTTCAGCTGTCTACTGAATGGGCCAGATATTCAGCTGTGATCTGAATCAGCTGTGAGAACGTAGAAGGTTTTTGAACGATTCTTCCATCTGTCTGGCAGAATTTAATAATTTTCAGTTCGGGCATGCACAGGTATGTGACATTATTTTGTGTAGGCAATTTCAAGGAACAGAAACCTTAAACAGGAACAGTTTTTTGCATAATCTGATCACTTCTACATCACTTCCTGTTGACATCCTCTAATTCTGCCAGCAGAAGAAACTGGATGAGCTCCATAGAAACCAAACATGTTGAAATCTGTGCACATGTGGAAGTATTCTTCATATCCTGCCTTGTGCACAAGCACAATCATATCAGAAATGAGTTTTCCAGTAGCTCATATTCTTGTGCACAATTGAAAGGCATTTTAAATACCAGTGTTCTTAGATATAGATAAATAATCCAGGTCAAAATCTGTGACGTACTTTTGAAAACATTTTTATATTGTCTTTCCATTTACTATTGTGTTTCTGATGATGTCATACAGCAGGTGAAAGCTTTTCTAGGCTGCAGGAAACTGATCTAAAATGAACCGAATTTCACTTCCTGTCTTCAGGGCACAGATTATACCTTGTATTGTATGCATTTTCATATATTTCTGTATGCGAGTGTGCATGCGTGTTTACATGTTTTAACCCTCTGTTATGCCAAAAATCACAGCTGTTACTGATTAGACACATCATCGCTTGAGCAGAACAAACAAGTGTCCTGTTTGCAAACACATGCACATGTGATTAAACAGCATCAAACATGGCCATTAGTGCAAAAAGAGTAAGGAGATCTTTGTTCATTGGGGATTCGGGAACATCTGTGATCCTTAACTAATAAGGTCATTCGCTCTTTTTCATGTAGTGAGGAGTTTGAGCAGTGTGCCGGAGGCGACCTCAGATTCAGACGATGAAGACAAACTGCACATTGTAGAGGAGGACAGTATTGCTGACGATCCTGACCAAAAGTCCTCAGTATTTCAGCTCAAAGCAGCACGGCAGCTCTCTGACACATGCACACAGGACGGTGAGTAAAACAATAAGAGAGAAAGTTGCAAGAATAAGAGTGACTAATGTTTGATATACAACATCTTATCACAGCGTGGCTTCTGTGGTGTAGAGTCTGATACAGCTGCTGCACTCATCAATAGATAGGTGAACTGTTCCCCTCACTGCGGGATTGAGACGTTTCTGAAAGTTTATTGTAAAAACAATTCTTTGGTTTCATGATCTGAACAAACTAGTAATGCCAACTGGTTACTAGTGTTAAAAATACTCTGAAACAATTGAAAAAGTCAGTGCTAGAAACAACAGATTTGGGCAATCCAAGTTGACAGATTTCACAAAAATGCGTAGTGTATGATGGGCATTGAGATTTTTTAGCTTCAGAATTTTTCATCCAGTCAGAAGATATGAAATGCGTTTGATGTTTTGAGCTGATTTTAGAACACATATTGTTTTCACTTCCCAGAAAGTGCATGTTTCTGCTTGAGTTTGTTGTGCCTGGAATAACTTGAAAGTCTAGTGTTTGTTCCTCAGTCTTTTAGTGTATGATGCCCAGTTTTTCCTCTGTAACTATTTACAAAGTCAGCATGCGCATGCACTATATTCCAGCTTCAGACAGGGCATTCAGACACAGAGCAGAAAACAACAGGGAGTTTTAGATCTAACACAAGTTTTCAGTTTCACTCGAGCTGCTGAGAACTAGGGAAGGCTTGGTTTATTACTCTACTTAGGCCTGCTTGTCATGGAAAGTCTAAGAGATTGGAATCACTTTAGTACAGGGAAAAATAATTGAACTGACATGTCTGTGAGAGTCTGTTAGCGTAGGATGGCTGGATCAGGTGTATGTGAGCTCATTCCTCTCTCGGGTCGTTATTCATTCGTTATGCGTCACCTGGTCCTTGTGGGCCATACTGGCACACTTCCCAGTCAAATATAATTACACTGTACTTTCATAAGACTGCTACATTACCATCCAACCCAAAAATTCAGTGTCTGTGTGTAGGTTAATCCGTTTCGATTAAACCCAATGCGTGTTTCACATTGTTTCACTAAACAAAGATGCAGTCAGGTTGTTTTTTGTATATCATTATGTGTATGTTTCAACCCAAAAGGAAAAGGGCTTGGATAGGCAACAGCGAAAAAATGTTGTGATGATCTTTAATCAATTTTTTAGTTGTCTGTACTCTCTGACTTCAGCTTCTTCCCAAACCAAACAAGTTACCTGACTTGAATATTATATCACCACTGTGGGCAGATTTGGAGAAAAAAAAAGTGCGAAGTAGACTGCCTCCTTCAACATCTCTAAAGCAACTGGCAGATGTTCTGTACATGACTTTCCACTGCAGGACATTCACTCATTGTATGAATCTATTCCAAGAGAGTTGGAAGCTGTATTAAAGACAAATGGTGGTAAACACCTTAATAAAGTACTATTGCTTATTTCCCAGGTGTTCACATTATTTTGACCAACACCTGTATTTCATGCTGAGAAAATCAACCTGTTCTAATTTGCCTGTGTGTGTTTGAAAGAGGAGTGTGTCACTGATGAGGAAGATGGTGCTGATGATGAAGTGGCCGGTGAGGAAAAGCAGACCGAAACCGAGCATATTTACTCAGACGGCCCAGAGGAACATCCGAGAACGCCAGAGCGAGGGGTTCACGATGAGAACGGTAGCCACCAAATTTTTGTCTTTCCTTCAGTTGCTTTTTTTTGGCTACAGTGTATTTAATGGTGCATCTGTCTCTCAGGTACTCCTGACACATTCTCGCAGCTGCACACCTGTCCGCACTGTTCCCGCGGTTACAAGCGTCACACGTCGCTGAAGGACCACATTAAACTACGCCATGAAAAGAACGAGGACAACTACTGCTGCTCCCTCTGTAGCTACACCTTCACCTACCGCACGCAGCTCGTCCGTCACATGACCTCACACAGACACATCCGGGAGCAGGTACGGCGCTGCTCTCGCACCTTCACAATGTTCACACCTCTGTGGAGGAAATCACACAGAGCTTTTGTTCACAGTCGCGTGTTGACTCAAAAACGCTTTCAAACAGCCTTTTCCTGTCTGTCTCTTTTCAGCGGACTATTTCTCAGTCAGGCGGAAACAGGAAGTTCAAGTGTACAGAATGCTCCAAGGCCTTCAAATACAAACATCACCTGAAGGAGCACCTACGCATACACAGCGGTCAGTTAAATACAGGAAATATCATTTTACTCTTGTTAACACTTTTGTAAACTCAAAATAAAAATTGTGTTACTCTCAAGTTGTTACAAACCTGTATGAATGTCTTTCATCAACTGAAAACAAAGATGAAATTTGGAAAAATGTTTGTCTCCATTGACTTTCATTGTATTTTTCTATACAACGGAAGTCAGGGGGGCCAACAACTGTTTAGTTACCAACAACCTTCTTAATATCTTCTTTTGTGTTCAGCAGAAGAAATAATCTGAGACAGGTTTGGAACAACTTTAAATTTTCCCTTTCCACTTTTAACCTTGTTCATTTTTTTATTTTTAGCATCGCATGTAACCCTAGATTAAAAAAATCCTGCATCACGCGGGTTAGCCCTGCATTTTGCTAAGTGTATTCAGTAAACAAGATTTGTTAAGCAACACACCACCAGTTATGAACTACATGATACTTATACATATTCACGCTGTCTGAGGGAAACACCAGGAAATTGCTAATACAAATGTTTGAGTAATATTTTCTTTTTTCAGTATGCTTTGAAAAAATAATTAAAAAAATAAATGAAAAAATGGGAACACATAAAAATAAGAGGTAAATATGTATATAAGTTAAATTGTGAGATACATTTGCAATTGTGAGCTATACAATTTCCTTAACAAGCTTCTATAATAACCTTTCATTTTTACAAATGTACAAATGTGGACTATGTAAAATTATTATATTAAGAATATGTTATTTACAATGTTTAATTATGCAAGTTTGAACAGTATAAAACATCTCCCATTAAGCTGCTTTAAATAAAAAAATAAATAGAAATTGATATTTGAACTATTTGTTAGCACTGAGCATTTTATAAATGTATACACTAGTGTATAAAAGTTTGACGTTTGTGATTTTTTTTTTTAAGCGTCTCTAAAGCTCAAAAGTCTGAAAAAACTATTAAAAGTGTTAAATATTTGTTCAATTTAATATATGTTTTCCATTTTAAAATATTTTAATATAGATTTTATTCCTGTGATGTCAAAGATGAATTTTCAAGAGCCATTACTCCAGTTTTCAGTATCACATGATCCTACAGAATTTATTCTAATATGCTAATTTGGTGCTCAAGAAACATTTCTTATTATCATCAGTGTTGAAAATCAGTGTAAAGCCACTTAAAAGTTTTTGTGGGAACTGAGATTCATTCATTTAATGCAACCTAGCTGAATAAAAGCATTAATTTCTTTCAAAACCCTACTGACCCCAACATGTTCAACTACATATACTTAGAAGTCATAAGCTTCTTTCTCTCTGTGTTAATCCAGGTGAGAAGCCGTATGAGTGCTCTAACTGTCGGAAGCGTTTCTCACACTCGGGGTCCTACAGCTCTCACATTAGCAGTAAGAAGTGTGCGAGCGTGACCCCTGCGGTCAACGGCCTGCCTCGCACACCTGGAGTGAAAACGGCTCTTACCGTTTCTCACCCGACACATATCCTTCTGAGGGAGAAGGTGGACATTACCAACAAACCTCTGCAAGAGCAACTCCCCCTGAAACAGATCAAACAGGAGCCTATCGAACAGCCACCCAAACCTGCACCAACAACACCCACAATAGCCTCCACCACTACCAATGGAGTCCCGGCTCCACAAGGCATCATCCAGACGTTGGTCCTGCCCACTGTCGGGCTTGTCCAGCCAATAAGTATTAACTTAAGTGACTTACAAAATGCGCTGAACGCAGCGATGGATGGTAATGTCATCAGACAGGTGTTGACTAGCACCAATGGAAATGGAACGAGTGCTAAAATCGTAGGTCAAGTGTCAGCGCAGCCGCAAGCCATCATGGTGCAGCAGCAGCCGCAGCAAACGCAGCCGCAGGTGATCTCCGCCATCTCTTTGCCAGTTGTGGGACAAGACGGAAATGCCAAAATTATCATCAATTACAACCCCCAGCTGGACTCACAACTCAAAGCAGTAAAAGTGAACACAACGCAGCCCACAGTGACGCAAACCAGTACAACACAGGCAAAATCGACCAATGTTGCACAGCCAAACGTGGTGCAGCTTCAGTCGGTACAGTCCAACTCGACTGAAACACAAACATCAGGGACACCTAAACCTACACAGGTAAACATCATTAAACCAGTCCAAACCGGAAACTTCAGCAAAACGCCGTCTATCATCAAGATAACGCCTGCGCAGGCCGCCAGGTTGGTTCAAGCTCGGGCCGCACAACCAAAGCTCACCCAGCAAACTTTACTGCTGGTGAGAAGGGCTGATGGGACACAGAGCCTCGTTGTTCGACAGATACCTGTCGCTAGTTCCAACATGCAGAGCACTGAGACTAAATCAACTCCAGAGAAGACTACAAACACTCCAACAGCAGAGAAGGAGACAACTGAAAATACAGATTCGATGGATAGATGTGAAAAACAAAACCTGACCGCACCACCAAAAATCATAATCAAAACCGAACCAGCCTCTCCGGCCGAGATCAAGGCCGAAATACAGAGTGAAGATGAGAACGAGATGCAAACAGATGAAAATAAAGGAGGGAAACAAACAACGGCGACAACTGAGGCAGTGGCACACTCCGGAATGGCTCACAGCGGCGTCACCTGTGGAGATAACTTCCATAACTACGCGGCGTGTCTGCTTTGCGACAGCTCCTCGAGTAAACGTAAGCCTTCAGACTGTGAAGACAGTGACGCCAAAGGGTCGCCCACAACTATATCTCTCACCTCTCTACTGGATAAGGATAAGAGCGGAGCAGCGGAACGCCTCCTTCCTCTTCTGAAGGCCTACAGTCAGAACCAAGATCCTAGCGAGGAGCAGCTGTCTCAGGTGGCCAAGACAGTCAAGTTACCTCTCGAGGCGGTCAGCAAGTGGTACCAGAAGATGCGCTCCAAGAAGATATTGCTCAAGACTGCAGGCAACCTGAAAAACAATCAAGAGGTAAGTACAGAACATTTTATATAATGGTAAAATAGGGCTGTCACAATTCTGAATTTTGTCTTTTCTGACAATAAATACTAATCATTGCATAATTAAGCAAATGCTTAACACAGATGCACCTAAAAAAAGTAATTCATTTTTATCTTAACGTGGATTCATGATAAAATGTTAGGATTTTAGGAAGCTGTTGAGTCTTTCTTTAAAGCTCTGAAACATTATGACAGATTTTGAAATGCTAAATTAAATTTACAAATAAAAATATATACTGTATATATACACACGGTGCATATACAACCATAACATTTTTTTATTTATTTAACAAAGACATGTTGAATTTATTAAAAGCAGCAGAAAAGACTTTATTATTATAAAAAATTATATATTTCAAATAAGTGTTACTGCTTTTCATGTTTCCACAAAAATATTAAGCAGTAATGTTTTCAATGTTGATAACAACCAAATTTGTAAATATATTCAAAAAGAAACTAATTAAAATATTTAAAATTTTAAATAATATTTCACAATCTGACTTTTTACTAGTAAATTTTAAGAAATATCAATATTTCTTATTAATAAACAACTTTATTCAATGAAATATAATGTAACAATACAAAAGTTAACATAAGAAGTTAATAATAATTGTTTTCATGTTTTACATTCAAATATTAGCTTCTAAAAACATTTGGATGGCAAAATGCAATTGGATTTCAAATATTGTTTTTGTAAAGCGTATGTTAACATCACAGATCATTAGATTAAATAATCAAAAGTAATTATGTAATAATCTTGTCAAGCCCAAGACATTTTCTTAATGTTGTCATTAATGATGCTTTTGAAAATGAATGTGTATTACCTAAACATATGAATGTTTTGCTTTTTCTGACCAAGAAAACTACACCACCTGCTGCACCTGAAGGAACGAGCTCCACCCAAGCCCCCTGCACTCCCACTCAACCCCCTGATGACACCTCAGCAGACACCCAAAGTGAAAGCGCCACTTCACCCGCCTCCCCTCCAGCCGGTGTCTCCACCAATGATCTCATCATTGTCAAGACAGAAGACGTAGAGGAGGAGCTGCAGTGTGAGCCTCTGGATCTCTCGCTCCCCAAGTCCAGCTCCGCTCAAGCCAGCACCACCACTAAGCTGCCGGTCTCCACCCAAAAGGAACCGCTCAACCTCACCTGCCTTAAGAAGCAACTGTTGCCAGGGAACACCATCTATGTGACGCAGGCTGGCACGGGTCCATTAAACATTGTGACCGCGTCACTGCCAACGCTGGTTGCTATAGCAGAGCCAGGTGGTATTCCGTGCATCAGCACAGCAATATCCGGTAACAAACGAACCATCCTCATCCCCCAGCTCACCTACACCTACACCACCAACCCCAGCGTCACAACACCCGACAAATCTTTGACAGACACAAATGGGAAGGTGATACTCAACAACTGTCCGGTAAGCACAACAAATACACACAAACTTTAGGTTCTGCACATACCTTTCATGATGACATCATTCCGGACTCATTCACTCTTGTCTGTCTTTCCCTCAGAAGGTGGCGGACGCGGCTTCAGACTGTGTGTCAGAGGACCAGAATGATGAAGAGTCATCTCTAATGAAGAAGAAAAGGAAGACTGTCGGTGGCCTGTACGCCTGCGATCTGTGTGACAAAATCTTCCAGAAGAGCAGCTCACTGCTGCGACACAAGTATGAACACACAGGTACGGAAAAATGACACGATTTACCTAAATTGGACACTTAAAAATGTAGTCATGTCAGATAAATATACCTGTACCTCATCTGGTGGTGCCTGCAAAGTTAAAGTGTTGGGAGTGATTTCCAAATAAAACACATGCTGATATATAGATGTATATATATATATATATATATATATATATATATATATATATATATATATATATATATATATATATATATATATAGATATATATATCGGTAAATGTAAAAATAATGATAAAGTAAAATAAAGTTTAAGATAAACCAGGGGAGTCATTTAATTCATCAGGAGAGGGACAGGTCCTCAAATAACAAAAAATAAATCAATATAATTAACAATATTATTATTAATATTATTATAAAACAAAAACTAAATAAGATGAAAATAAATATAATAAATAAAAAAGGAGAGGGACCTCAGATAACCTCAAAACAAATCTAACAGTTAGCTTTTCCTTAAGAAAAAAAAAAGAAAAGAAAAAAAAGCAGACAAAATCTTGATTTTGCCTTACTCTGTCCAAACACAAAGAAACAGAGAAACAATCATAAGCTCCATACAAAGCTCTCCAAAATCAACATATTCCAGGCATTCTCAGTAACACATTCTATGTAGCATGGTTTGGAGTTGGGAGAAGAGAGTCTGTAGAAGCTTGCATCCTGTTCAGGTCATACCAGTATCACTATAACAAGCAACACCTGTTTGCAATTAAGGTAGGAAGAAAAACATGAAACATATGGTGAAATAGCGCCACCTCCTGGTTACATATAACATTTAGTAAGATAAGTAAGATATTTGCCAGGGTTTTCAACCAGGAGTCTGTGAACAAGTAAAACATAAAATGTAATTACACTTCATACATTTTTTTGATAAATGTTATCTTTGAAAGAATAATAAAATATATAGATATAATTTATGAATATACAAATTAGATTTCCACTATTAACCGCTAGTAACTCGTTACTGAGAAATTAAGACAAAAGAATTCCACAGTAAAATATAACTACTCCTTTCCATTTCCATTTATTTTACAATTAAGTTGTATTACTATAGTAGTATATATGATATTATATCTCAGCTTATAACATTTGAAACCCCTGATCTAATGCGGTGACATTCATACATTTTTAAAGTGTCCCAATACATTTGCCTGCTACTTTACCTGGTAATATGCTAACCTCATCATATTGCATCATCATCATCATCATTCCAGGTAAGAGACCTCACGAGTGCGGCATCTGTAACAAAGCTTTCAAACACAAGCACCACCTGATCGAGCACACCCGACTACACTCCGGAGAGAAGCCCTACCAGTGTGACAAGTGCGGGAAGCGCTTCTCTCACTCGGGCTCTTATTCTCAGCACATGAACCACAGATACTCCTACTGCAAGAGAGACACTCATGAGCTGCCGGAGCAGGTCAGCACCTCCACTCCTCCCTCTCAGCTCGACTCGGACGAGAGAGAGAGCGACGGAGAGGAGGAAGAGGATTTGACCGCTCTGGACATGAGCGATATCAGAGTGGTGCGAGTGGGAGAGGATTACGAAGATGAGGAGGAGAGTGGCGGAGAGGAAGAGCAGGACCGAGGACGTGAGGAGCAAGAGACTGAGGAAGGAGGAATGGTGATGGAAGTGGAGATCGGAGATGCTGACACTCTGGAGGAGGAAACTGTGGAAGCGGAAGATGTTATGGAGACGGAGGAGTCAAAGGAGGAGGACACAGTTCTCACAAATAATGAAGAAAACACAGAGATGGCAACCGAGGACTGAAGGATGAACGCTCTTTTTACAGTCACTCATGTGAGACTAATGAAAGAGGCGATGAGCTTGTCATCGTAAACGTACATTCGTCGGTTGCAACGGAAACTGTCTCAGTTCTTTACCCTGTATAAAACCCAGGTGTGCCTGATTTACAAAACAATATTTCCTTGTTTTTTTAAGAAGGAGAAACAGACACTCCAACTCAACTAGACTTCGCAGGACTTTAAAGTTTCAGTTGTTTGGCTTCGTTCCGTTACTGAACCGCCCCCGGTATCTCGATTTATCAGTATTCACGTGTTTTTGTTGCTCTGTACAGTCAGATTTCTATACTTTTATATTTGCCAATGAAGTTTACGAAAATCAGTATTTTAAAGTTTTGAGAAACAAAACTAAATTCTGCACTGCAGGTATAACTGGTTTACTTATGGGGGGGATTCTCATGAAAACTGTCAAGAAGGGTCATATTTCACTTGAAAAATCAAAAGAAAAAAAAGAAAAAATTATATTTTGCATGAAGACAATGAAGGCTATTTTTAAGACCATCACATACATTTTTAAATACTTTAAAACAGTTGTAAATAAACATTGATTTTAATTTATGCCATAAAGTTTAATTCATGCTGAAAAAAATAAGCAACTTTTTGTTTCCGGACAGAATGTTATTTTTAATAACATCACAGTAATGGAAACTCATTAATATGCTTAATTGTCCAAATCCAATGAAAAATGCACGTTTTGTATATTTGGCTATTTTCTTGATGCAAAATATAATTTTTAACTTGATTTTTTGGGGGCTGAAATATGACCTGGACATTTCTTTGTGAAATTAACCACAGATACTTAATGCCTCAAGTTTAAGATACCATTGAGTATTTTTGTCATGTTAATCAGGCAAGCCGTTGTTTGCATTGCCTCGTTTTCCCATCTGATTGTTTATCTGCCTAATGAAGGAAATTAAATTGCACTTCACTATTAATAGCTCATTTACAAAAAAAAAATAAGAACATTTTATTATGGAAATATTCATAGGAATGTTTATTTGTATTTTAAAACTGGTCACTTGTAATGAAATACTCAACTGAATAATTATTCAAATCAGATTTGAATTCGATTTAAAAAAGATGTTTTGTAATAAGCACTCCAAAATATTTGTAACTGTAAAAAAAAAAAAAAAAAGAAAAGAAAGAAAAAAGAAAAGTTTTGAAAACATACTTTTTACGATCATGACACCATATGAAAACAAAAAACTTAAGGAAAAAAAAAAAGTGTCAACCTCAAAGGCAGTTTGACCTGTTGTTTCATTCATCTTCACATGGCTTTATGTTGTAATGTGTCAGTCTGTGTTCATAGGAGATGCTCTGCACACCCACAGCCTTATGCAAGACCGCCAAGCTGTAAGTGCCATTCACAAACATTAACAGTTCTCCACAGTCACACCGGACAATCTAGACTTCAGTCAACTAAAGATATGACAGTTTTACAGAAATATTTAAGTTTGTAACACTGCCCTCAGTCAATCAAATGGCACACTTGTCAAGCTGTTATAGCTCATGCTGGTTTTCAGTGTTTAGAAATGTTTTTTTCTCTCTCTTAACCTACTTTGGTATTGCCGGAAAAAAGAAAATACAACATATGTAGCCAAACATATGAAGAATAACCTTAAACAACTAGCCAAACCAAGTAGTAATGAATACAAACCAATTAGAAGCAGGTTGAGGATTATTTGCTGAACAGTTATGAAAGAAATATACTTGAAAGAAATGTATGAATCATAGGATTGTATTGGAGAGCACAACCTATAATCATCAGCAGATGTTCTCTTTAGACTTCTAACGTGCACGGCCCAATAGAGGAAACAAAACCTAGCATCCCGAAGTCATGCAGAAAGCAAATGTAATATGACTGTGAAGTGCACAGAGAAAGCAGCACTTTGAAAGAGGCGCATAGGATTAAAAATGTTTAAGTTGATTGTGTCTGAGCAGACCTTATAGTATTATTAATTTCAATGCATTTCAAAATGTTTATTCCTTTTTGTGTTTATGCATGTGTATATTGTGTAATACCATCAGTATTATTGTCATCGACAAATGTTTCATTTGTAGAACCTTTTTATATACGTATTATTTTTGTATTCCTTTATTTATTGCGTGTGTAATACATACACAACACTGTAGTTTAACACAATGTATTTTACAATTAATCTCAATGCCACGATGGAAGTTAAACCCTGATATACAGTATATAAAGCCGAACTTAACAGTATTAGTGTTATAACATTTTTTAACTCTACCACAGAAAGTCAATCAGGCAGATATTTGCACCCATTGCTTCAGTTTTCCAACAGCTTCACAGTAATTGTAAATGACCCTTAAACCTGTGATAAAGAGCATGGATCCATGTTGTTGTACTGGTGTTGAAATAGCCATTTTAAAACCAAAAGTTGTTGTTTTTTATTTGTGCCAACTCTGCATTGTGTGTGTGTAAATGTCACATTTTCCATGAGGTGATAAATAGGATTTTTTCTTCTTTTGTTTCCTTTTTTTGATGCCACCCCATAAAATAAAATGAAGTGAAGCACCAGGTCATTTCTAAATTTCTCATTCATTCTCTAACAAATTTTGTGAATAATTTCCGCACAACAGTGGGTATCCAAGATGTTTAGTGCTTCATTTAAAACTCTGACCTAATGCTTGTAATATGTAAACCATAAAAAGCAAACCGAGTACATGTTCAGCACTGTTAAGTGACAGCATCTCCTATTTGAGGTTTAGTATCTAAAAATCATAGCAAAACACTGGATTAGAACAAACTCTACTATTGCAAAGACTTGCAAGAAAACGGATCGATTGGAATGGAAAGGAAATAGTTTGCAATTTCCATTTAAGAGTGAAATAAGAGATTATTAGAACAAGAAATCAGTGAACAAAATGCGTCAGACTAATTCAAAATTTCTGCCTAATGGGGTCAGTCTGCATCTTCATCTATAAAAATATAAAGTGTCATGCTATATCAACAGCATTAAGGGAATGTTCCATGTCCAATAGTTTAGATTCCCTAAAAAAAGCAAACCAAAAAAAGCATTTACAGTAAAAGCCTGTAAATTTGAACATTCCTTTATAAAGTGGCTGTGTTTTGATGAAATCCATATATTATTAAATACATTAAAGTTGGTTTGTATACCAGTAGGTAAATTATACGTGAGAAGTTTAAGAGCAGCACATTAAAAAAAAACAGTGTTATTGAGATATTTGCTGCCTCCTGGTGGAGGGGAGTAACAACTCAATAAGGTGACCAATTTGCCTTGACAATTTTATTTTGATCAAGACAACGCTCTGCAATGTACAGCAGAACATTTAACGAATTACATTCTATAGGCAATTGCAAAATAACCATATCTGAATTAATTCTCTTTACAACCTTTTAATAAACTTGTCTCTGTATTAATACAATTGTGGCTCTTTTTACACACAAACACAGTATGTCCATCAGACATCTTTAGAAAGAGCGATCAAGTTTTATCCACTCACAATTTCTCCTCTCTTTCTAATACAAGATCTTCACATGTTATTTTGTCTACAGTGTACAGTACTCATTTATTAAATAGGCTGTGGGAGTTTTCAATGCACGACTGGGGTCTGGTCAGGAACAGTGGAGAGTCGAACATCATCATGGGGTAAAAAGTGTCCTGCACACATTTCATTTCAGTGTCTCTCTAAGAACCGAAAGGGAACATATGCACTCACAAAGCCTGAAATATACTTGACTTATATTTTCATAGCTCAGAACTTTTTATAAATCCTTTGATGTTGGATCAATAATCAGGAAACTGAGGCAAAGACTCAAACAAAAGATTGTGTATCCAAATCTTGAGAGTCTACATAAAAACTCCAGTGTTTCGCAGCAGCGGTCATCTCAAGGGTACCATCCATTCCCATGAAAATGAATTGTTAGGATAGAATAAAATCCATGTCTTACATCTCAGTCAATCAGTTGATGTTGTTCCAAACCATTACAGTATTACCATTGAAAGACGTGATGCAAAATGTAGTACTGAGTAATGAACGGAAATCTAAAATGAAGCATCAGATTTCTCCAATATGCAACACTGTTTTCAGTCAGACAGAAAACATTCATATTTCAAGCCCTTGTTGCTCCAAATGAATCCAAAGATGGTCCAAAAGTGACATGGTCCAATGAATTTTGGTATATAAAAATAATACAACAGCCAGCCAAGAAAAAAAAGACTATAATTTAGTCCAATAAAGATATGAGGAAGGATTTGACTGTTGATGTTGAACCCAGAATGCTGTTTTTTCCTAATACAGATATTCCTCTCACGTAAATGTACCAAACATTACGTTCAGTGTTCAGTCTGGCAGCCAATGGGCTGTCGGTCTTCAGTAGTAACTGTGTCCCGTTGGGTTTGGTCAAAGGGTTGACCTACCTGCCGAATATGGTCTCATATTCCATAAGAATAAGCTCAACGATCTGATTCTGATAGACCATGTGCACGGCCATATTTGCTGTCTCTACCTCTGGGCGTAGAAGCGTTGGGCCGAACACGATAGCTACACTCTGCGTGGTCATCCTGTTTTCGTCGACATGTTGGATTACTCTACAGAGAGAGAGAGAGAGTGTTGTGTGCAAACTAATCATTTCCATTTATGTTTATGTGCCTTCTACAGTACATTGTTCTCTCCTTTTATACTCACTTCTTCAAGTGCTTGAAGAGCGCCTGTATGGTGTCGTGGTTTGGTCGTGGCAGTTGCTTCATCAGATCTTTAAATGCTTGAACTTTCTGCCTATAATCCATCATTTCTACAAAGAAACACACGACAGTGTTAGATGAGTGTGAGCATCTCCCTCTAAACACCATTGTTAAATACTGATCTCCACTCACTGATAGCGGAGATGAAGTTGTTGAAGAAAGCGTAGGGGAAAAGAGGTTCTGGCAGCTCACGGAAAAACATCTTCAGGGCTCCAGTGGTCACGTGAATGTCCTCCCATTTACTGTCCTCTAAATCCACTTTTTCATCTGTATTTATGTAGATCAAAGTGATGAAAATAATCATCTCTTTTTATCATACATATGAGTAATCGGTTAAGTATAAATCAGTATGGGTGTAAAAGGTAGCATGATGTACCATGATTAACAGCAAATCTCAGTTTTTGTATAATGGCCAAATTTCCACTGACTCTGTACAAACCATCCACTCCTAACCCTAGAAGAGGTGAGAAAGAGACAAAAACAATGACAAGCATTACAAACCTTTGGAAAGCATGTTAGCATGCAGTTCACAGCAGTGAGTATCAACTCATCCAGTTTATTTGCACATCAATACTGTGATATTAAGCCGTCATTTTACTTAAATTGATTCATTATAGTTTTTTATATTTCAAATATTTCTATATTTACTGTTTTCACTTTCATTTTAAAGTTTAAGTCATTTTTATTTGTTAAATTTGTATTTTTTATGTTTATTTAGTTTTAGTTATTTTACTTCAAGTTAAACTGAGTAAAGTTGGCTTGGTAACTGCAGAAATGAAACAAGTTTAATAATTTGTTTATATTTTATTTCAGTTAATGTTTATTTAATTTTAAGTAGTGACCATTTCAATTGTTATAGTTTTAGGTAACTATGACAAACCATTTTTAAAAAATGGAAAATAAAGTGCATTATTATTATTATTGACTGCACAATCTTTTCCATTTTGTGGATATGTTTTCTGGCATTTTTGAAGGTAAGAAATATTCAAGGCCTAATTAATATTTTGAAAAAAGTAAAAAAATGAAATTAATAATAACTAAACATACTGTAGAATCAATGACAGCACTAAATTATCCAGGAAATAACAGTGGGAAAGAAAGCAGATGAATAGATCGGCTACTACAACAATCATGTATACAGAGATATTAAGATGTTTACATGGAATTTGATGTGCATGTAAACTTAGCCAGTGATGAGGGTTAATAAAAAATTTAATTCAAGTTTTAGTAAGACTAAACATTCAAAGCTGGGGTAAAAGCAAATTTAAGATTTAGATATAGACAATATTCAGCTGCACATGGGATGAACAGAAGTGTACCGTTCTTCTCCACCTGCTCAATGCACATCGAGACAAAGAGAGGGACGGTGGTACTTTCTCTCTGACAAAGACTGCTCAAACTGGAGCCAAACACCTGATCTACACAGAGAGAAACAAACAATAAAACAGTCTTTGAATTTGTCCAATAACTCTGTTCACTCCGTTTTGTGTGTATATGTACATGTACCTTTAATGTAACCCTTGTCTTTGACGGCCTGTAAAGTGGGTCTGCCTGTGAGGAGCTTCATCAGCTTTGTCTTCTTCTTCTGTTCTGCATTATCCATGCTTACTGATTTCTTAATATCTAAAAGGATTATGGAAAGAGAAGTCTATTTAAACAACACTACTCCAGGTGCACTTGGCTGAATGATGTGAGTGGGCTTTATTATAAATAAATCACCCACTGCTGATTGACTCATGCATTTTTATTCTTATTAGAGGACTGTGTTGTTAGCTTAGCAATACACTAAAAAGCTGCCTAAGTTCTGAAACAGTTCAACAGAATCATTCACACAGACACATGCACACCTCTGCTCTTCTTGGAGTTTCTTTGCTCTTTTTCTTTGTCATGTTTCTCAGTGTCAGGAGATTCCAGCATGTCTTCCTCAATGGCCTCATCAGACTCCCAAGCCTGCAACACAAAATGCACACACGAGAAATCAGAATAATTACAGGGCCGAGGTAATGCAAGTGAAGCCGTATAGAAGCGTGATCTTACATATGTGTGTATGGCTTCAGTCAAAGCCTTGTGCCACTCATTCATGAGGCTCTCATGATCAGACTGCAAGAGGAGCTCCATGCCGTGTCGAGTCTTCAACTAGACGCATGAAAACAACAAAATTAAACAACAATATTTGTCACACAATTAATCAGGTTTAGACATCAAGCTGTTCACCACAGCATCAGCCAAGCTCTGTGCAAAAAGGACAGGATTATCCACTGCATGACCTTAATAACAGTTCAACGTTCATATCTCTTTCAACCAAATCAAACCGTGAGAGAATTAGGTGAACCACTTTCCAACCAGCTTTTTACCTCTAGAACATTTTTCTTGCTGGATTTGTCTTTAGTTGCCCAGTCCACTGATCCTCCTTTGAGTTCCACACTGAACTCCAGCTTCTGGTCTCTTCCAAACTGTTGAGAAAAGAATGAACACATAAAACATACACATCAGACATATAAAACTGAGCATATCACATAAGCTACTGATGATTTTCTCTCAGTACTGAACTGTCGCTCACCCAACCAGTCCCGCCTCCTTGGCCCTTATTAAATAGTAGAGAAGAACCCTGCAAAACTGTCCAATAGGAGGTCCAGTTCTTCCTGTGGGCATGACAAAAGGCAAACAAACAAAAAAAATATCAGCACAGCACAGTTAAACATTTGTTTGCTCTGTCAAATGAATGGGATCATTCCCTCCCTGCTTGCTTTTACTTACCTGACCTTCTTTCCATGTTCAGTGATTTTAGTCATGTTTAAAGTGCCACATTTCTCTGACGGCTAGAACAGAGAAACAGATGTGAGAAGAGAGACAGAAGACAAACTTAAATGAACAAACTACAATAAAAGTGGCCACAGAATCAAGTTCAGAACAGAGTCAGAAGAAACCTAACTTTGTCTAGTCGCAACAGAGGCTGAACCACCATAAGAGAGAAATTACCACACATAAGCATAGTGATGCTTTAGGCCTGTTTGCAGTATGCCATATTGCATTCCGTTCTTCAGTATTCAGTAAAGAAGCAACCTTAAATCAACCTTATAAAATGGATCGTTTTAAAATCTGATTGGATGAGTTGCATTCAAACCACATGCAAATCTGCAGACACCTGTGATCACACATCCATTTAATTCTGTATCATTGCACAAAACTGACTTTCTTTTTTACTTTGCTAATGTAATCACTTTTAAAACAAAAAAAGTTTTGTCATATTGGTGTGGCATTCTAAATGCATTGATCCATTAGAGGTCGTCCAGTGATTTAACCATCCATAACCGCTAAAGCACTCCACTTCACATTGAGCCTATCCAACACCCTTAAACCCTTAATGCTTACAGTCCTCGTGGACTATTGATTTATTCTAAAAACCCACACCACAAGCAAGCACACATAATAGCTCAGCAGTAAGAGAGGAGTGAAAGTAGGGCAGGGCAAGGAGAAGAGAGGGATGATGCTGATACTAACAGAGTGAGGGGGTTTAGGAGAGGAGGGACAGGAGGAGTCTGAGTCAGGTGAGCCAGTTTTGGTGTCCTATACAGGAAAACAACAAACCAAATGACTCATGTACAATTTTATCAACACCTGTAATAATCAGGAAAAGTAATCCACAGTTATCAATAGTCATCAATCACTGTACCTATTAAATCGGATCAATAACGGCTAAGATGTAATCCAGACAACATTATATACAATATATACCTCCATTTCAGGGGAAGACAGGATAGTCTATTCTTTGCCGGAAGTCTTAAAGTAAAAATCACCCATTCTAAAACTAGACAGGACTTACTGATCATTTAATCAAAGAATGTGATTAATCACACAAGTGTAAACAATTCTCAAATAATTAAAGAGTTCATTCAAAAATATACATATACAGCTGTCATCAGCTCAAATATATTCCGCTCAAAACCATCCACCGAAGACAAAAGGTTGTGAACAACATCAGCGTGTGTACATGATTGACAGTTGAAATTTAATCGTGAACAATTCCTTTAAGAATAATATGTGTCTCTGGACAACAAAACATGGCTGCACAATCAATGGAATTTCTAATCGCGATTACAATTATGGATGCCACAATTACAAAATATCTTTATGGAACACGATCTTTACTTAATATGCTACTGATTTTTTGGCATAAAAGAAAAATTGATAATTTTTGCCCATACAATGTATTTTTGGCTGTTGCTACAAATATACCCGTGTTTCTTATGGCTGGTTTTGTAGTCCAGGTCACATATATTCATGTGCAATTTCTCATGAAGTTCAAACACATATTGTACAGTATTCGTGAAGAAATCACTGTATATAGTGAAATGAGTTGCAGTGGGTGAGAGGGTGCATGCAATCATCTCAGACGATGTGATTGGTTGCTGGGATATAGAGGTGAGGCAACACTGACTTGTGGCCTATAAGGGGGGGAGCGGAGGGTGCTTTTGCGGTGCGGGGGTAAAGTTCGCCGGTCCTTGACGGATTTCTGTTTTAACTTCAGTCAAACATAAGCACATGTAAACATCATATCCCAAATCTGGATGGAAGCCATTTACATTAATTTAAAGAAAGGTACAGTGTTCATTTCAACCAGACCAGCATTTGACAGTGCTTGTAAATAATCACCCCTAAGCAGTTTCATTATGACACTTATGAATTATTTAAATCATAGTCAAGCTTTTAATGTATTTAAATTATTACATAAATAATAAAAATATATACAGATATTACAAGCAGACGTTAGAAGCTTGTAGTAAAACTTGAAGAAGAAATAGAAATAGCAGTTAGATAAACTAAAATATCAGCCGTTTCAGCCATTAGCTTAAGCACTGGGTGAAACATATTCATAATAAACTGAAAAATAAGAGTCTAACCACTAATTAAAACGCTTTGATTATTGGTTTCATTAAACTTGCCATTTGAATTTAATTTGAGCAGTTCCATTACGCATGTTGTCATTGCCTCATGTGCAATATTATGATGCCTATTTGTATGCATATGCATGTGTACCTTGTCATTGGACTCGTGCAAATATACGCTGTGTCTCGTCCTGATAGGAATGGAATCGGGCATTCTTCGGTCAAGACTACGAGTTTTGTGCGCATCTCCTGGTAGCAGAGCGGTGTGGTTAGACTAAAATAGGTGGAACAAGAAAATGCAAGATTATTAGGACTGGAAATGAGTAATTTCAGGGAAACAAACTGAAATACTCTCAAAACGTGTACATGCACACACAGACACACACTTTCAATTAAGCACTCCACAGGGCACTGACACTAGGATTAGTAGGTTTTAATAAACCAAATTGAACGAGATTTCTGGGATTTCCTGACTAAATATTTTAATGCTGGTAAGCACCTGAATCTGTTGTCTCACCTGTGATTTAAGACCGATTTTAGGAAGCTCCCACTCAGATCTGGAGCCATCTGCACTGTAGTAATACAGCCGGCCTCGCTCGTCTTTGTGTTTCAACCACTATATACATATACAAAACAAAGCCTTGTAAGGCAGGTTCTGGTTTCACTTGGATTTGATTCCTTTTCCTTCACAAAGGCATATCTAAAGGCACCTTTCCACTGTCTCCAACATTCAATTACAATTGCCGCATTTCACCTCATATTGACAAAGTAAAATTAATGTATGAATATATATTGACGATTAACGTATTAGTGCAAAAATATTTGTAATTCTCTCCATGCGCGTATAGTTTTGATTAAAATACTTGTTGTAGCTCAAATATTTCATATAATGAAGTTAAATTAGAAAATTTCACATTCACATTCAACACAGCTACTCTCCATGGGACTTCCAATCTGTTGGAAACTGTTTGTCGGAGACAATCAGTAAAAAGGTGCCTTTACAGAATGCAACAGAAAGGAAGTTTTTAAAACGAATGCATAAAAACTTAATAGACATGACGAGGGGTTAAAAAAAAAGCGAATTGTTTATTGAAAAGTTAGTCGTTTCTCCATTTGTGAGCTTAGTAAGATGAAGAAAACAAAATGTCAACCATGAAAACACACTGAGTTTTTCTTTGTACCTTCTCATTAGTATAGTCAGACACATAGAGAGTGTGTCCATGCTCATCCATTTCCTCAGACCAGCCTCTAGGGGGCGAACCGTACTGGCTGTCTGATTGGCTGCTCAGACAGTTTTCCTCCGATGACAGAACCTTCACCCGGCCAATCACACAAAAGCAAGACGAGTAGAAAGAAATATAGAGAAAAAGTAAAAGCGCTAATTCAGAGAGGCAGACAAGGAAAAGAGAGATGAGAAATAAATCACCAGTCAGTCAATCAACCCTTCACCCACCAGATAGAGAAAATCAATTACCCAGAATCCTTTGCATGCGTAAAAATATACAGCTTAGGTTGAGATAGTCTGAGTTTAGCTATCCCATCATGCATTTACCAAGACCATGATGGGGTTTAGATATCCAATCATGCATTTACCAAGAAAAAAGCTAATACATGCGTGTGTGTTTGTGCATGCATGTATCACTGTCTATTGTGTTGAGTGTAATCTGAGGGTGTTGTGTGTGTACCTCAGTGTCAGTCATGTCTCGTTTCTCCTCTTTCCTGGTGAGGCTGTCCCGTGCCCGTGGGGGTTTCCAGGTCTTTTCCTGTGTGCTGCGGTTGTAGTAGAAGTGTCTGCCATTCTGGTCTTTGTGAGTCTCCCAGTCGCCATTGGTGTGGAGTGGAGAGGAGGACGGCAGTGGAGGAGTGGAGGACTGAGAGATCTTCAGGTCCTGTAGGTTTGTGTAGACAGGAGAGTCAGGCCTGCCCTGCCCTGAACCTAAAATCTGCATTACGAGAGAGAGAGACAATCGCTGTTAGAAATGGTTGATATAGCACAAATAATCAAAGTAAACTCAAATTGTAATAAGCTTGTGTTTAAATAAACTTAATTAAGTATTATTTAATGCAGTGGTCCTCAATTCCAGTCCTCGCACCCCCCAGCTCTGCATATTTTGTATTTCTCTTTTTGTTAACACAACTGATTTAGATAATCAACTCATTAAAAGTGAGCTCAGTGCATGAATTGTGTTCCAACTGTCATGGTGCCTACACAGTGTTCATTGCTCCCTACTCCCTAAACGGGAAATCTGTTAAAGTTTTCACTTCTGAACATTCATTCACGGAATTGCGCTGCACAATGTCTTCACACACGGACAAGTGTGACATCATATAGCCTACCTCTGTTAATAAATACAATTTAAATTTCAAATTTCATTTTTTTTTTTTTTTAAATCAACTTATTCTGCTACTTACAGGCTCAATTATTGTGACTTCATATGAAAATACAAGCTTAAACATGTTATTGTATAGAAACAATACAAAAACTGTACAGAAAACAAACCACACTGACTTTGAAATACAATTATACCCTAAAATGTATTATATGATACATCATCACATGCACACTGATTTTTCTCCATGTCAAAATTCCTGTTATCCAACCTGTTAAAGTTTCTGTTTTTCCAGATTTTTGACATATTTTCTCATTTGAGCGAAGACCGAAAAAGTGGTTTTATGTCATCTCAACTTTTGATGGATCCCTACTCCTCACAGGAGCTGATAAGAATAGTATTTTCTTCATGAGGGACATTATAAGACTAGAATGATAGATAGCGTCACAGTCAGAGAGGGAAACATGGGATAGATTAGAGAGAAAGTGAGACTGTCCTTCATACCTGAAACTTATTTATAGAAGAACCTGAACAACCACATTCCAGATCCTGGCAACACACAACTAAATGCACACTTACTTTACCACCAGGCCTATGAACAAAATTAGATTAAAGGCATAAAAACTAAATAATCTGGTTAATGAGGAAAACTGCACAATAAAGCACAAAGTACAGGGAAAAGCACTGAATAAAATTAGAAATCTCTAGTCCTACCAAATACTGAAACAGAGAGAGCTAAAGAGAGATGGAGGAAGTAAACGACTACGTCCAAACAGTGTACTCTACAGCTTGTCATTCAATCAAACCTGTTACACAACAGCCCCATGGGTAATTTAATTATGACTAAGCACATTAAACTAAGTGTGTGTCAGAGAGAAAGCTCTCTTGATATATTTGCAAAGCTGAAGGGTTTTTTTGTTTGTTTGTTTTTTATAAATAATAATATAAGTGAAGTGAACCAGTCCAGTCCTAGCTTCCAAAGCCAAAGAATCCCAGCATGCATCACTGCATCATCTGAAACAGGGTAATGAGCTCACATAAATATGTGCATGGTGAATCTGGATGGCACTTAACAGTTTAAGCCACAGAGGATAATGTCATCAGATTACAGATATGGGCTAAAGCACAAAAACACAAGCTAATGCTGTGGTGTGATCAAACTCAGATGTTTAAGGTCAATGAGAGAGGAAAAAACAAATCTATACCCAAATAAATAATCATGTGATCACAATGATATCGTAATGACTTCATATACAAGATTTCATCAACAACTGTACTGAAAATTAAAGTAATGGCAGTCTGTGTCAGAGAGAAAGAGGCTTCATAGCTAATTATAGTTAACAATCATGAGCACTAATTTTTCAGGCTGCTGAGGACAACAGGCTCATAGCAGTAATGAAGTGTTGGCAAGACGACGCCACAAAATCAATGTTTCAATTATCTTTGGCTCTTTAATTAATACCATTGTGCACTAAACTTTCATTAAATATAATCACAGGTTAACAGCTAATATAAGAAGCAAATTTCCATAACTAATGAAAAACATTCACGTAATAGTAAATGCTAATAGTAATACTGCCAGTAGCTAATCTCTTACTAAAACCGGACCCAGCCAATTACACCGCCTCACATACGCTGTGGGTGGGATTATGTAATGGCTTGGAGAAAGAGAAAACATTTAAAAAAAAATGTATTTAAAACAAAACCACTGAAAGTGTTTTGTGTCCAAATAAGTGTGTGATGGTACAGCCTGGGGCAAAGAAAACAAAAATCATCCAACTAGTTTCCACAATGGAAACTCATCAATAAAGCATTTTACATACACTGCATAACGATCAGGAGACAAAAATATATATAACAAAAACAACAATAGAAACCCAAACAAACGAGTAATATATAAACACAAACATATGATCACAAACATACACAAAGAATAGCACATCAAGAGAGAACCACATTTTTTGTTTAAACTTTAAAGAAATAGTTCATCCAAAAATTAATTGATAGTCTTGTATCCATAATATTGCTTTTTCCAGTGAAAAAGTCTTCTTATCTGAATCTGAGAGAAATATAGCCAGATCAAGCTTCTGACTTCATAAGATGTTAATTGATGAACTGGAGTCATGTGGATCATTGTGATGCATTTATCAGCTGTTTAACCTATCTTTCTGATAGAAGCTATTCACTAGAGAGGTTTCATAGTTGAGCAAATTAAGTAATGCCAAATTTGTCCTTAAATGGTCCATTTTTAGGAGAACGATGCCTTTAACAAACCTGACCTGATAATTCAAAACAAAATTAGATCTTCAAAGGGAAAGCATCAAGAAACCAGCTTGATGAGAGATGCGTAGAAAGAGCCAACAGGTGGCGCAGTGCTGCATGTGTGTGTGTGAATCCTCAAGATTAAGAGCTGAGACCTAGGCCTTCAGATAAAATAACACATGACTCCTCACAAAAAAATTGACCTGCAGGTTTGATTTTATATGCAACAGCAAAGAAACTACATGGATTATCTTTGTAGTATTTACACACTAAATCCATACTGCAAACTCTGGTATAACAGCATTTCTTACATTTAGAAGCTTCAAGTCATTATTTTATTTATTTATTTTTTTCAATTGGAGCCAAAAGAAGAATAGGATACAGCACTGGATTATGTGTATGTGAGCGAGTAGAAGACTGCTGGAATGAGGAAGCGTAAGTGAAGTTGCAGCATGTCAGAACAGAATCCTTTTCAAAGCAGGAGAGCAAAGCTAACTCCGTTTCTCCCTCGTTACCTCTTACTACCTCTCGTAGCCCCCACTTCTTTCTCTACCTCTATATAAAGAAAAACTCCCTCTATTTCTCTTTTTATGACCTCTATAACTCCCTCTCTTAGCCTTTCTAACCCTATTCTAACTCTTACTATCATTAAACATATATGCATAGCATTTATGGCTAAGCTGAAGAAACAAGAGGGAAATTAAATTAGGAAAAAAACAATGCTAAATATGTACTTAAACTGTTAGAAATAAACAAATAAAAGATAAGAATTATATAACAATCAGAGCATTTTGAAATGTAAGACTCATTCTTCCACTATTTCAACTTCACACTCCGTCTCTGACATGAGGAGACTCCACACCTCAAATCAGCAGAACACTCTGTGCAAACATGCCCTAAAGACACAGACGTGTGTGTTTCTGTGCCGCTCTCTAATAGACATGCACCCAAAACACAATAGAATGAGGGAATTAAAGATATTCAAAAGAAGAAAAAGAATGAGAGTAAAGACGGAAGAAAATCATTTGAATAACACCCTCAAAATACTGTAAACCAAAGTCTAAATCATACTGAAATATCTATAGCCAATCCAGCCTCAAAATGCAAACCAAAGCCTCCCAGCATGCAGCAGGAGGAGACATAATCTGTTAATCTAATAGTGTCTCGAGTAGCTCTTCTTATTTTGTCACATAAGGGTCTTTTGTGGGTAACAAATGCAAAGATTTCTTATGCTTTTGCTCTCTATAAATAAACCCTCTGTGACCACACAGACACACACAACCAGTCAGTCACTACTGACCAGCACTAGAAAGCTCCTCGCCTTATGAGGAGTAATCCTACATTTGTGAGTGTCCTCTGTGCCAAGAATGATGGGACAGATTATTAGTTGTCCACTGATAATGGTTTTTAGATAGCCGATGCCGATATCTTGGATAGCAGGGACGTTGACAGCAGATATAAACCGATATAATTTGTAAAAAAAAAATATATATTAATATTTAAGAAATCTGAAATAATTTGACAATAGATAAAAAAAATAAAAATAAACATACCTATACCTTAAGATAAAGGTATTGTTCACAAATAAGTGAACAAAATATTTAATAAAAATATAATTAAATAGGAAGTAAACACTGTAACCAACAGGGCACTTAGTATTCTGGAAAGTTTGTGTGCATTGAGAATCATATTTTTCCAAATAAAGCCAAGGTAACACTCATTTTACATACAGCACACAGAGAAAATAACATTAATATGACAACGGACAAATGCATAAAGGACAGCAAAATTTGAAATTATGAGTTTAAAGTTTAAAGCATTCAATTAATACAAACCGACCATCACACAGAGAACACGCGCTCATGCTGGATAAAATGGAACACTTCACAAGATCTCACAGCTTTATTCAACAAAATTTGCATTCATTTGACAAAGATTTGTTTAAATGATATAAATGCGTATTTGCTTAATGCTGATGGCAAACAAGAAAGTATTATAATGTTTGACAACTACTTATAATATAAAAGCAATCGTTATAATACTTTTTTGTATACATTAATTCCTTTGTTTAACCATTCAATCTGATTATTAGACAGGCTTCTATCTGTATTAGACAGAACTGTAAACGACGACGGGGTGAACAAGAGGGAGGAATGTGAGCACTGTGTTTGCTCAGGTGCCTCAAAAACAAAGCAGAAAAGCTTATCGAAAAGCTTGGCAATATTTGCAAATTGCCAAATATCGGCAGATATATTAACCTTGGCGATATATCGGTCAACCACTACATATAATGCGTGGAGTCCTCCTTATAGTGAACCTCGCCTTGAAGCTAACTAGCACTCTAAAAATGAAAAAATGTCTTTTGAACCTAAACAATACTTGAGTATGCAAGTTTGTACTGAATATGATCACATGTACTGTCCCCTTGGGAGCAGCAAGCTTTGAAGTCAGGTTAAAGTCAGAGAGAATATACTGAAAATATAGCTCAGGCTGCACCACGTGAAAAAAACCTTGGGCAAGACGTTCTAAAATACTTGATGACGTCATAAAACACACCCTGTTGACACAAACATAAGTAGTGGAAAGCGGATATAGACAAACTGAAGTCTTATTCTGGTCAATATAACAATAATATACCAGCATATAAAGTGCTTGCTCATGAAATGTTGGAGCAGGTGAATGGCTGCCTTGACAACACTCAAGTAAACAAACAAAAACAAACAAAAAACAAGTGGAAGTGGACAAATTTTGTTTTCATTCAAAATTAAATACTTATTAGGTATCTTAAAGGGCAAGTCAATTGACTCAGTGGCCATCTTAGAAATTTGTGCATCTATTTTCAGCCATGCAAGTACAGCTTATATCTAATTAAATACAATTAAATTTCTCTTGTAAATTGTTGTACCAGTATTTTTTTCTCTGTTATATACAGTCTCTGGTCTATCATTCAAATGGGTCAGTATTATTTTTTTCTTAAGAAATAAATAGTTTTAGTCAGAAAATATGCATTAAATAGATTTTTTTAAATAACAGTAAAGATCATTATTAATATTCTATAACATTTTAATTATATAATATAAAATATTAAATATTATTTGTTTTATCATTGAAAAGCACCAAAAATCAACATATTAGAATGATTTCTGAAGGATTATGTGACACTTTAGAACACAGTAATTTTGCTGAATGTAAATTCGGCTTTGCATCATAGGAATAAAATACTTTTTTTAGTTATTTTAAAATGTAAAGATATAATTCACAATCTTACTGTTTTACTGTATTTTGATCAAACAAATGTAGACTTGATATCCTAAGAGACCTCTTTTAAAATTATATAAAACTGATAAAATACTGTGCACCCTGACTCTGAAATTGCTTAGAGCCAGCCAATCAAACTGAAGCTTGCGACTTTGATAACTCTCTCGCCATTTTTGTCTGCAATATGCATCAGCTGAGATCAAATCTGTGGCTGAGACTGCAAAAATCCCATTTTAAAGATGATACAACACCAGTTATCAGAAACTCAGCATGCAAATCGAGTGCTGACTCCACTCATCTGTGTAACAAGATTTCATTACACAAAATCAACCCCGTGCAGGGATACACAAAGCTTCTAATAGCTCCGTTAGAATTTTTTGAAGCATCGAAAATACATTTGGTCCAAAAATAGCAAAAACTACGATTTCTTCTTTCTTTCAAATCTTTCATTCGTTATCTGGCTCAGCTCTGTGTTCATCTTCAGTTCTCTCTTCACAGAAGTTCAGTCAGTGTACTGTTTGAATAAATGAATTACTCCGGGATATTGGTTTGTTTTAACTCAGAGGGAATGTCAGCCACATTAAAAAAAAAAGTTAACAGCTTAAGTCATTTGTGGATTAATGCTTATTGGAGATGCGAACCGTTTCAAATGATACAATTCGATTTGGTGAACTAGTTCAAGAAGATCCATTTACATTGAGTGATTCATTCGCAAACCGGATATCACTAAACTGCAGTGAACGCGCTCACAACAGACACAGAAGAGAAGACAATGCTAAATAAAGGCTAAATAAAGACCAAAATGTATTTTGCATGTTTCAAAATATTCTAACTCACCCTATGATGTCACATTGTCTACTTTGATGATGTTTTTCTTACCTTTCTGGACACGGACAGTATACCGTGCACACAGTTTCAATGGAGGGATTGAGAGCTCTCAGACTAAATCTAAAATATCTTAAAATATGTGGAACTGTGTTCCAAAGATGAATGGAGGTCTGACGAACATGAGGGTGAGTTATTAATGACATTAATTTCCTTTTTGGGTGAACTAACCCTTTAAGGCAAGTTAAAGCCTTGATCACACAGCAGCCTTATAAAAGCAGAAATGGAATTTGCATTAGAATGCTGTCTATTTGTTTACTTTTGTCAGTGGACAATTACACAAAAACAAACCTTCATAACCTGCACAAAAATGATAAATAAAGCTGTTGCAGCAATGATAATGATCCATGTTTACAGTGAAGTGTATTAACAGTAGCTACCGTACAGTATTAGCATTATAGTATTATATAAGCTTCAGGCCAATAGGCCCATGGAGCAGTTGAACACTGACATTCAGTCGACAGAGCAAACAGATTAAAACAGCTTATGCGTTTCATCTGCATCCTGATCAGAGGAATCAGAAGTCATACTGTTTTTTACAATCACATCATTACAGTTGTGTAAAAAGCAAAGACAAAAACACACACTAAAGCCAAAGCTTGGTAATACTGTGTGTTTTAGCTTGCTTGTGTGGAGATGTGTGTATATGCCAAGTGCATGCTTTCTTAAATTGTGTGTGTTCTTGATGCAGTGTCTGTGCGTTTCTCAGGCCAGCTGTCCACTGAACTGTTATGTAGCAAAGCTTATGTAATACAGCAATGCACATCACCCACATGCACATCCTGGTCACATCAGCATGTAACGGTAGCGCAAGACAATAATACAAGCACATCATGTTCTGGCTTTGCTTATTTCTGTGAAAGCTGCTGTTCGTGTGAATGTTTATACAGCTACCTGTGTAAACATTTGTGTTGGACATGCAAGCTCAACTGCATTTACAAGGCTAGAGAGAACAGAATCCATCATAAACAATAAGTTGTCTACTGTTTGTGCCAATAATTAGAGGAATAGTTTACCCAAAAATGACAATTCTGACGTTCTTTTGTGCAAGACAAAAGAAAAGAATGTGATTGTAAAAGAAAAGACTTTGAGGAAATATAATACTTTCACACTGGACTCCATTGACTTTCACTTTATAGACAAAAATATCTTCCAAATAAGATATAAAGTCATAGAGGTTCTGAAACACATGAGTAAACAATAACATAATTGTCATGATTGGCTGTGTAAACCTTTAAATATATGTGTAAGACAGGAAAGAAAGAAATGAGAACAAAGAGAGAGAGAGAAAACTATTTTTAAGTATAGCTGTGATAAATGCAGAAATTGTGCTTGTGTAAGTATTCGTGCACTGCCAAGCGTGGTGTAAACACATGTATGAGTGTCTCTCTTACCGTTTCCTCTGGGTACATGGTGTCTCCGCAGTGCTGCTTAGTGCAGAATATCCTATAACGGGAGACGCAGCAGCAAGCGACATTGAACTGAGCTGGATGCAGGATGCTAGAGCCAGTGCAGAGCGCTAATACACACGCACACAAACACAGAGCATCACTCTCCTCACCCCCTCCCATCCAACACCATCACGTCATGCTGAACATCCCAACCCAAACTCTGTCCCGCTCTCCCTCTGTTCTCAGAGAGATTAAGCAAAACTTCATATGATCAAAGACAATCCTTCTGTTTATACACACAGAAGGAACTACAGACAGTTTTCATCTCTTTCTCTCAGGAGAGTGAGATATATGGGTATGTCCTCCATGTTCCTGCAGGTGACCTTTGGTCGCACACATTAACAGACACACTTACACAAACAGAACACACCTAGCTCGGTTTTAAAGAGTCTTTATCTATGGCATATTGAAGACTACTGAAATTCCATGATGGCAAGACCCTTATTTTGATTTGAGGATTTCTGATGTTTACAGGCAGGCCATAATCAGGGGATGGGAACAGGTTGGCATTTAGACAGTATTTACAGTGTGACGGAAAATGTGAAATTTGTAGAGAGATTTTGCTATACAATTAAAACAACAGAGGGGGACAAATCCTAAACAAGCCAAAATAAGTTACATATGCAGCAAATATATACTACCATTTAAAGGTTTGGGACTGGTAATATTTTAATGTTTATCAAATACATCTCTTATTATGGAGGTTGCATTTAATGAATGAAAATTACAGTAAAAACAGTCATATTGGGAAGTATTATTATTATTTAAACAACTGTTTTCTATTTGAATATATTTTAAAAGGAACATTTATTGCTGTGATGCAAAACTGAATTTTTAATACCCATTAATCGTCTCCAACATCACATGATCCTTCAGAAATCATTCCAATATGCTTATTTGCTGCTCAAGAATAATGTCTTATCAATTGCTGCTTAATATTTTTGTGAAAAGTTCGATATATGTGTTTTAGGATTATCTGACAAATATAAAGTTTAACAGCATTTATTTAAAAGGTCTATACTGTCCTTGTTAATTTTTTTTCAGTGCTAGTGTATCTGTGTGAGTGAATATTAAAAACAAAGCATTCACGCCACCCTACACATGCCATTATGACACATCAGCAAATATTTTGCTGTTTAGCAGAAATGCTGTGATGACACAGCAGAAGCATGAGACAGAAAAACAGTGGGAGGAGATGACGAAAATAAGAGCTTTAGGGAAAGAAGGGAATGTGACTGTGAGAGAGAGAAAGAGAGATAGAGGATGAAAGAGTCCAATACAGTTTACACTAGGGCTGAACGATATGGACAAAATTTCATATCTCGAATTTCATGCCAGATATCTCGATATACAATACGATATGACTACGTGTTCTTTTGCTAAGCACGACCTGCACAACACGTCACTCTGGTTTATATCGTTTTTTCTGAATCCAAAATACTTCCAAATTATGGAAGATGATTTATGTTTTGGCACCAAGTCGGATTCTGCACTGCCACCGGCCGCATAATCTCCCGCACTCATTTTCTTTCTTTCTAATTTATCCACTGTCTCTGTACAGTGTGCATAGACGTTGGAACAGGGGGTGCTGGGGGGGCATCCGCTCTGTCAGAAAATGTATTGTTTTTAAGCCTTTCGCACGTACGATCACACAGGTAATCAGTCTAGGCTGGTCCCTGGAGCGTACGATCAAGTGCATCACATGATCAACTGCTAAATTCAAATGTTGAATTTGGCCTGAGACAGGCGCGCTCAGAGCTGTCATATATCACAACTTTTCAGTGTTTTCAACCACAAACTGTTTATTTTAGGTTTCAAACATATAAATTCACATAAGTACTAAATAAACAATACATTTAGAGTTTGTAAAATACACACTGATGTCTATGGAAGAGGTAATAATAATCCTTTCCATTATAATTCGACACGTTTTATTCATATCAGATACACATTGTGTAAGTAACTTCAGTGTTTACATATTCTATTCCCAGTTCACCAGCCACTTACTTTTAAGTATTTCGGGAGAAGTGGATGAATTCACGTGTTGTAAACATAGAGCTTGTAAATCCAACAGATCCGATTCTCTGAACTGCGTCTGCGGCACAAACTAACACGGCGGCGCCCATCACGCATACAGCTCAACTAGCGCGATCGCTATAAAGGTGTTTAAACAACAATATACTTCCACTTGCATGTATTTGACAATCGGAATATCAGATATTTCATGCCATAACTAACACATTTGTGAATATTCTGAATAAAAAAGGAAAAATGACATAAAAGCAGATCATCGTTCATTCAGCGCTGTTGCTGCTGCGGTGTGTCACGTGACAAGCAATGACGCGTCACCATGGAAATGCCGACCCCCCCTCTCGTGTGTGCGCGCTGGCTTTAGCGGTGCATTCAAGGGCACTCGTAAAACTGTTTGTTGTGACTACCAGAGTTGTATGCAGGGCGAGCGCGGAGAGGGGAAATCTATATCGTCTATATCGTTGCTTTTTTCGATATTAATATCTTGAAAGTTCATATCTAGATATAGATACGATAGCGATATATCGTTCAGCACTAGTTTACACACAGGACTGTGTTTAAAGAATGAACATGTCTACGTGTTTGTGTGTATCAAACAGATTGTCTGTCAGCTTTTCTTAAATCTCATTTCAAATACCAGAAAATTTGCCAATTAAACTCATCTAAATGTTTCATATTTTTTTTAGGTCAAAATACATTCTCTACACCTAGTTTATTGCTCATTGACCACCATAAGTGTGCCATACATGAGTTTATCTCCCAAAAAGTGTAAACACTGAGCCTCCCAGGCACCAGAAAAACATTTAGAGCAGCCTGCTAAGATCCAGTCACTTTTAGACCAACCAATAGCAAGAGTCTGAGGCACAGCTACTGTAACAGGCTGATCCAGATGGTGTTGTCACACCGGCTACACATTGATAATGTAATACATTGGAAAATATTTCCAGACTGGGTTGCAGAAATGCAAGCTAAATTTTAAGACTTGCCAAAATTCACAGATAGAAAATGGGTTAAAAAAAGGTAATCATTGACAGTATTTTTACGAGGAATTTGATCAAGTATTCAGCATTTAATTGAGACACTACGTATACTTGTGGAGCTTCTTTTCAACAGCTAAGTTAAAGTCAAGTTTTGCTGCACGTTACCTCTTTACTGTCAAGCACCAGATAAAATAGTAAGATATTGTGTTATAGGGTGATGAGTGTAAAAAGTGTTTGCAAACAAGCTTTATGTTTGAAATTTTGCTAGTTGACACTAATAGCACAGAATCTGAATAACATCACCTTTAATGAGTGGGTATATAAGTGATTCTCACCTGTAGGTTATCTGTTGAACCACTGCTGAGATCATCCCCGGATTCTGAATCATTTCGGTTCTTATCCAAGCCGCCTCCCTCTCTGGCAAACTCTTCATGAATTTCATCTTTTTCCAGTCCTCTACTGCTCTTCTCTGACTCTTTATCTTTCTCTCCATCTCCTTTGTGACTTGGGGACTCGGCTCTTGAACGAGGAAGTGAGCCAGGTGAAGAGTTCATTTGTGTGGGGGGCATGAGCGCTGTCGGGCTGCCCGGGCTGCCTCTGTCATCCCTGGGCGGCAGTAAAGCAATGCCAGAGGGCGAGGGACACGGGCTCTTCTTGTTGTCATCTAGCCGCTGAATCTCCAGGCCAGATGGTCGAATGGGTCCAGTCCCCCCTCGTCCTGCTGCATTGAGGGGTTTGGGAGGGGGCATGAGAGCACGTCGCACCTCCCGCACATACTGCGCTGGGACATAGAAGGGTTTAGTGGCCTCATCCTTGCGCACCTGCCACCAGTCTTCGTTGGTCTTCTTCAAAAGCAGGTAACGTTCCCCCTGTTTAATGGTGATCAAACGGTCTTTGGATTTGTAATCATAGTCATACTCCACCTCTATGTACGTCTGACCTGGAGCTACTGGGCGGTCCGCCATTGCTGTCAGAGGTCAAAGGTCAATGGCAGGAGGAGAGGAGCATGGTAATGTGTGTTGGGTTGATATGGAATCAGCTAAACAAGAAAGAAAGACAAGGGGGCATTTTATCAGAAATATCAATGACTGGTGACTGTGTTTATTTATTTATTGTTTATACCTTTATTTAACCATTAAGTCTCATTGAGATTAAAATCTTTTTTACAAGAGAGAGCTGGCCAAGGGAGCAGCCATACAGTAAGACAACATTTTAAAATGCAACAAATACACATTGAAACAATATTTAAACATAATATCCTCTCAATAAAAACAATCACAAACCTCCATTACCAATCTCCTGATGATGCCTTTAAATTCATCAATTTAGATCTTTCAGCAAATTATTCAATGCCCAGGGTGAATAATACAAATAGGTTTTCCCCAGTTCAGTACAAACTCGGAAAACAATAAAAACCAAACACTTGGAAGAGCGTAGATGGTAACTGCCAGAACTACTAAATGAGGCTGGCAGTTTACCTAACATTGTTTTATAAATAAAAATGTACCAGTGTTATTTACCAGTCAATTTTGTGATTTTGATTTTAATCACGATTTTGACACACACAGACATGCTTTACAGTCATAAATGCATTCAGTATAAATTTGAAACATATTTCCAAAAGAAAACCAATGAAAGCTTTATCAAAAAGTTGTAATAGGTCTCTAGAACAGACTTAAGTCAAAATAATCACTAAGTAAAGATGTCAAACAAAATCTAGACATATGGCAAAAGATTATAATAAAAAAATAAAATAATTTTTTACTTTTTTTTGTGTAATGCATTGGTCATAGAGCTCACTGTAGTGGTGCCTCAGGTGTTATATGTTTTGCCCAATATATTTATTGCCCAAGGTTCACACGTACTCCGTCTACTGTGTGTATACAGTAAGTTATGTGTACGCGGTTCAGAAGCAGCAACGAGAGCACATTATTGTAATGCGAAAGCACATTAAAATAATGCATGAGCGGATAGATGCAGACGCACACAGATTCCCTTTTCTCTGTTAAAAAAAACCAGATGCGCGTGCTCAGATCATTGACTGTATAAGGCTCAGATACTCGCTGCCTTAAAATGTGTCTTCTCTCGCTCAAGCTATGTCCTTCCTGTGCACTCACAACTCTCTCTGTGCTGATGCGCAAGATATTAAATCTTTTCGCACATTTCTATTTATAACCTTTTCTGTTCTCATCTTTTTACTGCGTGCAGTGTGAACGTTCTGTTCCATTTACATGGGCTCGAAAAGAAAGGCTACACATCACAGACAGTGTGTGTGAACCTGGAGTTAGGCATATGCCCAGTCTGCTCTGTTCTCGCGCTCCACTTAGTTACACTGCATCCTGATTGGTTCAGATAACATACTGCAGGAGGTCGGGGCTGAGGAAAATCGTGCTATAAAGCGATTTAGAAATCGCGCACACTCAAATCGCGATTTTATTTCAATTTTGATTAATCACACAGCCCTAGTTGCAATTAAGGATTTGGTCTTGTTGCTACATTAAGAAGTTGCACAAGGTTTAAGGTGTCACACCGCTTTAAAACGAATACCAGTGTTTATTTTTCTTATTATATGAATTTTTTAAATGCAGCAAAACAGGTGTCATTTAAATAATGTTCAGAAAGTGTCTGAGAGGGGTCTCTTTTCACAGTGGTGAGGACACAAAACTTAAGCTGTATAACTAGTAGAACGTGATGACACAGAAGAACTCATCCACCACACATATCCACCGCCTGCTGCCATCAGCTCCCATGCCTCACACACACAAGCGGGACTTCAGCACTACATTTAGCGACTTTCAGATACTTTTAGCAGCTTCTTTCAATAGAATATATATACTGACAAACCTAACTACTTTTTTTGGAAAAACTTTAGCTATGATTCCGTTGGAAAATGTCACCAGTGCTGCCCCACGAGCGTGAGGTCTGACTCTCCCAGCAGCACAGTGTCGTCTCTCTCTGTGTCTGTTCTGTGCAGTGAGCAGCAGAGAAGCATCGCTTTCAGCTGGCCGTACCACAGCCGACTTGTCAATAAATGAGCACAAAACAGTGTTTCCAAGCACCTGTTGCTTACTGACTGTTTGGAATTCTAAATGTGATTATGAATGAATTCTAAATGTGATTATGAACAAGATATTCTAATTGTCAGAGAACTACGGCTCTGTGTAGAGAATTCTGATCAATCTGAAAGCACGTGATGGAGATTTACTACTTATCACAGGACTGGCTTTACTGACAAAATGCGAGTACATTCACATTGTTTCCACACACATTCATGATAATGTTTTAATTTGTCATGTTTAATTATATGGAAAGGATCTGTGTAACGTAGTAGATATATGAATTCAGCAGGTGGTTGGTTCAGGGTATTTTTTGGTAACTTGGCTTCTCCAAAATGTAACAATGCTCTTTGCTGTTACACTGTACACAAACTGTAAAATTCAGATTTTTTTCTTTCATATGTCCTTATATCATTTGGTTCTTTGGTATACTTTTGGAGTTACTAAGTGTCCTTTTTTGGAAAGACATCTAAATTTATCTTGAAAAAAAGCTTGCAGACAATACAGATTTTTGAGAATCACTCTTCAATCTTTTGATTTACTTTGCTGGATATAGAAATTATGATGACAAAATAAATATTAAAAACAAGATAAATGGTCTGTGCTTAATTTCTGTGCTAAGTGTGTGTTTAATTGCAATTTATCACAAAAAAAGATGTGATTAATTAGATTAAAAATGTTAATCGATTGACAGCCATAATAAAAACATTAAAGGTCCCATGATGTGGTTTTTTTCCTTTTTTTAAATGCTTTTTTAATTTTTCCTGAGGTGTACTTATATTGTTAGTATAATTTTTACATTTAAAATTTAGAAATAAAAGGCATTTTTATATCCTGATTTTATTCGTCTAGCTTGAATGCTCTTTTTGAAGGGGCATGTCTGCTGTGAGAATCAGAGTAAACAACAACTGTTGTGGTTGGCTGACATCTGTGCATTCAAAATGCGTATTACATGTGGAACCCCTCTAAAATAACTTTTACTATGTTTTTTTTTTTTTTACTATTACAACTGTCGAGATTAACGAATCGTGGAAGTTAATTATAGCATCATTTTTTTATATTTCCCCATCACATGAAAGGCTGCAGTGATGAGCATCAAGTAGACAAGAGTCTGTGTTTATCGCGTGAATGCAGTGACCTCGTCATTGCAATGCATTTTCTCTCACAAAACGCTTTCACCACAACTACAGCAAACACAATATCGACATGAATACAGTAAGAGCTTCGTTGTGCAACATAACAGCATCATTCATTATATTGGCCATTTGTGCAGATATACTCGCAATGTGTGACAGCTCCGAACAAAATAAAGGCATTCTTTGATCAATCTCTGAAACGTTAGTTAAATCACAATTTATTATTTAACGGCACTTCTACTGTTTAAATGCCCCCACATGTCTATGTGACTGTGTGTTAAGATTTGCATAACACCACCCAATGTATAGGCAAAGAAAGAAGCTTTAAATGTTATTCTTTCTGAAGTATTGTTGCTACTGCAGCCATGTCATGGAGATGCTGTGTGTTTCATGCGAAAGCAAAAATACTTTGTTTAGTCTTCCAAAAGAGGACATAACTAGAAATCAGTGGTTAAGCTTATAACACTGTTCCAGAACAGGTCAAACCAAATATTTATGTGTGTGCAACACATTTTAAAGAGGACTGTTTCCTGATCCTGAGAGAGTAGCCCACAATGCCGGCTTTTCTGACTCACAGCAGGTAAGTATATTTTCACATTTAAAGAATTTGCCACTGATGATTCAAACTCGAGTTCTGAGCAGTGTAGAGTGCCGCTTGTTGTTTGTTGTTTCTCCAATCACAAACGGAGACATGGTTTTATGTTTATGGAGCGCGATGCAACACAATGCATAAAAAGACAGTATAAGTCATTATAATCTGTAATTATGTCCCCACTGGAAGCTAAAAATGGCTCGTTTCCAATGGGTTTTATTGTTTTTGTCTTGTAGCGCTGGGACATGGCATCACAGTATGGTAAGGGGCGTAACATTTCTGTCACACACTTGAGATATTCAATCACAACGCCCTGGATAGTGCAGCAATGATTTTGCTAACACTCACTAATGAGTCTGTCACATTACTGATACTATGTTAATACATTTACATTCATTTTTCTACATGACTATGCTGGGACAATTGCAATAACAGTGTTCTTAATAATGTTAATGCTTGGTAACATACTGTAATTTATTTGTTCAGACACTAAACAGGACATGGCACATTTTATGTAATATATTAAAGGAAATGCTCTTTGGCAATAACCAACTGCAAAAGCCAAAACTGATTTTATGTTTACATAAAAATAATAATAATAATAATAATAATAAAAAAAATATAATAAAACTCTTAACAAAATTGGCTGAACTTTCTTTGCACAACTGATTGTTCAGGGGTCTTTCTGTCCTCTTAAAAAAAGCACAGCATCAAAAGAAATCTCTGATACCCCATGCTGGCATGCTGCTTAACCAGAGACAGCTGACCTAAGCAACTAAACACTGGCTTACACCAGCCTGATCCAATGAGTGATGACATCAGGAAGAATAAATCCTGCGGTAAAGTGTCTGAGAATGGGATTTTGGGATGCAGACAGATAAAGAAAGAAAAAGAAAAGAAATGGTTCCTACATTTTTGACCAATTAATTTTTGTGACTTTTTCCAAACATTTTAGTAATTCATGATTATTCATGATTACTATATCTTTGAATATAAAGGAAACAACAATTCTCAAACACTAAAATTTCTAGCCAACAAAATAATTAGGCAAATTATAAACCCTACATGTGACACTTTTAAAACTATTTTTTTTGTTTCTACATTACTTTTCCAAGTTTCCCATGACCTTGGGAAACCTGGAGAAAGATCAAAGCTTTCTTTTATGTTTTTGGACTAGAATACCGACCAAGTTTCATTCACAAGGTATTTTTATTTGTCATGGGAAAACCTTTATAGAATGACAAGAATGCCAATGAGCACAAAGCCAATATTCCAGTTAACCAAATAAATAAATAATGCACAAAATTTAAAGACAATGTAAGAGCAAAGCATGTGACAAAAGCTCCACCCACCCAAACACACACACACACACACACACACACAGACAGAGAGAGAGAGAGATCATTATCTCCAACACAATCACTCACATACTGCTTCCCTGTCAACATGACTGTTGAAAGTGCTGTTATATAGATTTTAATCCAGGATTTAAACTCTGTAAAGCCGTTTAACTTCAGTGTTAAACTGCTTGGCAGAAGATATAAACTAACACTTTACAATATGCTGTTGACAATTATCGTTTCCCCCATGTAACTTACGTGAAATTTCCTTGCCGTTTTACGTATGACATAAATCTGTATCATGTCATATACACACAAACAATGACACATCAATGTCAAATGTCACGAAATTAGCTTTCCCTGTCAAACATATTCCAACTAACAAAACAAAACAGAGGTTCCCCAAAATATTTGTAAAAAATAAATTTACGTTACAAAAAAAAATGTAACGTTAACGTTAAATTATAAAAACATCAGGACGCTAAAGGAAAGATCTTTAATCTGAGGTGGGAATCCTTCCTTCAGGTGAGCACCACACTTTAAAACACACCTGTGTAAGGTTAACATTTCAAATTAAACTTTCAATTGTAATTTTCTCAACAAATTCAGCGATAAAGATTGTATAAATAGTTTTCTCCAATGAGAAGAGGTGAGTTAGTTAACGTTAGACCTGAGGGAACAGGTTCGCTCTCATTCCTACCTGCTAACCAGCTAACACGTTTACAAAATCCGTAAACCCGATTAAACACCTATAATTGTTTCTATTTCCACGGGTTACCGACATATGAACGTACCTGACGAGATATTCCAGGTGTTTCGTGGGCTAGGGCTTAAGAAAATGACCAGTTTGGCGTTCATCGGTCTTGCTGGGCAGTTGAGCGTCGAAGTTCCTTCCTGAGCCGCGGCGCGAGCGAACTCCTCCGGCACGCTCGCGCCCACTTTCCCCACGAGCGCGCTTACGGGCCGGTGCCTGGCTGAACTCACCGTGTCACGGTAATCTGACGCCACCGTGAGGCTACAAAAATTAAGACAGCAGGTATTCAGATGTTAGAAGAATTTAATAGATATAACTAACTATTCTGTTCTGTTCTGACACTTCCTCGTTCCAGATCTTGAGGGGAAATTACTTCTTACACACATAAAAAAAAAAATCTTGATTACCAGTGCTAAATAAAACTACATATCACAATGTAGGCTACTATACAAAGAACAAAAATAGAATAGAGACTAAAAATAAATAAATAAAACAACACAAACATCCTGACACTGGTGATTGTGAATTTTACATATGCCATAATATATTTTGTAATTAATAGTTAACACTTTATAAAAAAGAAGTGCAGAGAATCTGTAGTATCACAGTCTGCTCAAAATAATCTGCAAGAGCAAAGGTTACTCATACATTTCCTCCTGTTTGAACTTTATTCCATCCAGCACACTTACCTTTACTGTCATAAAATATTAATCTATTTTCCTCCTGCTCAGTCTGGCAGTGAAATTTTGTCTTATGTTTCTTTGTGCTTTAATTTTTCTGTTGAAGAAATTCTTGTTTACTGAACTGTCATATAAAATCAACATCACATTTGTAATCATGCTGCTTTTTGGTGGAAAAAACGTCAGTCTTAGCGTGATACTGATAACTATATGAAATGACATAAATATATACATTTCTGGACCCATATCTAGAATTTTGTTATCATTCTAAATGCATTTTAGTAAACTGAATCATGCAGTGAAAGAACCCACACTGGTCTAACCTAGATTTCCTAGCTAAACTTTAGTTAACATACAGGCTGCATCCTGAATTACCTTCATCTGGCCAATTTCTGAAGGCAGCATAGATGTAACTTTTGCTGTCTTTGATATCCCACAATCCTCTGCAATGCATTCTGTGACAGTTAAGCCAAAAAATAAAGATGGCATCTAAAAGTTGCAGTCTGTGGTCAGTTTGTGCGTAAATCTATGTTTTTGAACAACATTTTCCACTTTGATGTTATTTCTAGTGAGAAATGAATATTGCAGTAATGAAATATCCGCTTAGTTATCACCAAAGCTCTCTATATTTTGCTGTAGATCATTAAACCATTACTCTGCCTCAGAAGCCGGTCTAAAATCAGTTTCATGAGGTGCCGTTGTGCAAAAACGCTGGCTGCAAAATCATTGCCTGTAACAGCGAAGGCAGCAAGTCACCTGCCTAAGTTGTTGGATGCAGCCATAGCTCTTATGAGTCATGGATGTTAGCAAGACAAATTAAATAGGCCTATATTTGCCTTTTTTTGTCTTTCGGATAATTAGCTTCCGAAAGGCTTCACTTCTGGGGCTGTGTGCCCGTCTGTGGTGTAATCATAGACTGTATAAAAACAGTCAATGTGTGATGTGCCGGTCAGTGCTACACTGCTGTGCTGCACAGAGACATGGAGGGGAGAAAGGCATCGAACGAAGGTAAGCTGTGCGCAAACAGAAATACTCATTTGTACATACTGTATATTCTAAAAAAAAAAAAAAAAAAAAAAACCTCCCCAGCAAAAAAGGGCACTTTCTCAAGAGGAAGAAAAAGGGCAGGTGTTCAAACCCCTTTTTTATGTCTATGTGTGCATGTGCCTGCTCAACATGAGAAACTGCTAGAGATTTACTGTTTCACTGATGAACACTGTACATGTTATCTATATACAATGGATGAACACAAAAACTATGAGACTGTCAGCTGCAGCACAGAGGACTGAGAAAGAGGTATGAACTGATATTAGAGCTACACTGCAGTGTACGTGGATCACGGTGCAGGAACTCTGTCCTTCTACAGCATCTCTGACACAATGATCCTCATATTTAGTCCACACCACATTCATTCATAATCTGTATGAAGTTAATTTAACAAGGTTCGTTAGGAACTCACACAAGTAATCTAATCGTTTTTTCAGTGTGAAATGAGACCTGTATATGGCCGTCCATCTCACCTCGGTGCAGTTGCAACATCCCACAACAATGCCTCACATTGACTGCATTGGGCCAAGTTGCATACATTATCATATCTAATCTGATTACATGTAAGTGTGGATTTGAGAAACTGGTTTCTGGGGAGATGATGAATCAGTAGTGAAATAAGGTGATGTAACCCAATAGTTCAGAAATTCTACAAATAACATTGATAAATCAGTCAACTGGTGTGACTGACATTACACACAGATATGAGACTAACCCTCCAGACATCAGTATGGTTATGGTCATAGTGTAGGAGCCAGATATGAATAAATGTTTAAAAAAAATTGTTGACAGTAAAATACAAATAATAATTATTTTTTCTTTCTATGTAAATAAAACCAATTGCATTTAAACATGAGAAGCATAATGATGTGTTGTTCTGTTGTGTACCAGTGCACTTTCCACGTTGATGGCCATTATTGCCTGAGTATTTTGGATGGCAGTTGGGTGTTTTCCATCCAACAGTTCCAACGGTTTCTTGCCTAGTTTCTCTTGTCACCCAGTTCTGGTCATTTTGGCGGGATGACCACTTCCCTCCTTGCTCAGTCCTGTTAAGGCACTTGGCCCCAGGCTTGGGACCGGTACAGAGGAGTTACAGTGTCCTGAATTAAAATGAAAGAATTTGGAATTTTCGCACTTCAATGTGTTGAGTTTTAGGGTTAGCGAAAATGCCAGTAAAATTACTAAATATGGACAAGGCAAAATATTACCAGTACAATTTATTTTTCTTTTTTTTTAACTGCCTTAAACTACTTCACTTTAAATGAAAGAAATATGTGAATTACATATACTTCAACTAAAAGTCATATTCATATGCCCAGAATATTAATGTGATTTTGAACCAAATTATAAAGGGAAGAAATTAAAAAAAAAATTCAAAACATAAAAAGTTTATTAAACGAAACAGGTGTGGACAAATTAGTGGAAAACCCATAACAACAAATACAAACTAAAGTCCATGAAAACTAAATCAAAACAAGATCCAACATAAAGTGTAATAATGAGGGGTGGAGAAACCAGTTCTGCAGGTGGCAGCCAGGTATATTTGTTTGTTCTCTCTTACTCACTCCTGCCTTCATTACAATGGAAGTGAAACTCATCCCTGCTTCCTAGCGCGTCTGTAAGAGCCTGACTAGGTGGTTTTTCCTCGTATTTCGCTGTTGCTGTTCCTAAGAATAAGCGTTTTTTTGAGTTGCTGTATGTATTCGTCTATACAGTATAAATGTTTTTAGACAGAAGCATTTGTCACACAGTTTTGCTGTATTCACATTAAAACATATGAGTTTTAAAAAAAATGGATTAAAATCTACATAACAGTACTTTCAACTGTCATGTTGACAGGGGGCAGCATGTGTATGTGAGTGACTGTGTTGGAGATATGTTTCTGTGTCTTTAGCTGGTGTTTCTATTGTGTCTGGGTAGAGTTTCCAGTCTCTCTCTGTTCCTCTTGGATCTACAGACTCACCCAGCATCACTGTCAGCTCTCGTCTCTCTTTTGATTATGTTGGTAAATCTGTGTCTTGTCTGAGAGAGAAACTGGAGCATTTCTGCAGAGAGGAATTTCTTATAAAAAGTTATAAATTCTTATCAATTTTATAAAAAAATTCTGGTTTAGAAGTGGCTTTCAGATTTCCATTGGTTCACGTTGGAAGAAAACACTGTGAATAAATACCTTTGCTTGTCTGAGGAGAAAATAATTATTACTTGAACTAACACAGAGCAGTCATATCCCGATCATCCAGATAGATTTGATAGTTATTTAGTTAGTTAGTTAAATTAGATACCACATTCATTCAGCCTGGGTTTATCCTGGGTTTAGACTGTATGGATCAACGAAACTGTGTGATATTACAAAATAGATAATACAAAGTCATATGGTGCAGTATGTGATATTATCAATACAAATATAAGTAAAAACGTTATCACATGAAGCTAATAATGTTTGAATCAAATTTTATTGTAAATAAATTAAGATAATCACAGAGATGAAACAAAAAAGCATAAAACTAGATACTAATAAGACAATCACGTCACTTTAATAAAAAAATAAATTTTAATATGATTTAATGTCACCTTTAATTTTTGTGGAATTTTAATTTCAGTTTGGGGGTAATTTTAAGTCATTAGACAATTTTTTGTTTGCCATATAATCTATTATTTTCTGCTCGTTATTTTATGTTAATCTCCGTGACGGTGACGAGTGCGAAGTGACGTCACCGAACCGGAGGCCGGCTGATCCTCCAACGCGGCTCTTTCTGTGTTGTCACACGGGCCGGGAAACAACAACCCAGGCCGGGATTTTGGAGCGAGGCGGTGTTCCCACTCCTCCAACCGTGTCTGTATCCGTATGTGTGCGTGTGTTTTGGCCGGTATTCTCGTGATTCGGTAACCGGGGGAAGATGGCGGACCCGGCGGAGTGCACCATTAAAGTCATGTGCCGTTTCAGGCCATTGAATAGCTCGGAGGTGACGAGGGGGGACAAATACATCGCCAGATTTCAGGGAGAGGACAGCGTCGTGATCGGGGTGAGTGTTATGTTTGGACTGAGTTATTTCGTATCCTTTATTTTTCGGTTGGTTTCGCGCGAGCGGCTAATGCTAATGAGCGCAGTCCATCAGAACCAGAATTTGTCAAGAGCTGTTCATCTGAATATTTGACACCGACACCAGCCTCTGTATCAGCTCCGGTGTTACTCGAAACCGACCGTTTCATTCGGACATAAATGTTAATTTAGTTAATTTCAGTGTCGTTTTCTCATGAGCTTCATGCTAACCGTGTTAGCCAGCCCTGCACAGTCAACGCGGAAACACAGTTATACACTTTTAGGACAGCGAAAACGTATTTTATTTTTATTTATTCAGTTTATGATAAGTAGTGGTTGCACCTTATAGTTTTATATTATTATTTTATACACGCAATACAATACAATACAATTGTAAGTTTGGGTGTAACGTTAGATATATGTTGAATGAGAAGGAAACTGTCCATATTTTGTGTGCGTTTGTAAATACTGAGAGAAAATCAAACGTTTCGACAAATATGTATTTTATTAATATTTAGCAATATTAGGCAATAATGAAGCTACATATTGTCATTCATAAATACCAATTTATGATGTATGTGTGTGAAAATGTGAAGTTTTGTAACAAGACAATGTCATTTGGTAAATTAACTAAATTTTATGTTGTTATCGTAATTAACCTAGGAAAATAATCGAAATGCCAATCCAATATTTTAATTTTTTATAAACCCTTACAGAAACATGAAAGTTTATTGGACACTAGTTTGAAAACTCCTGCTCTTTATAACATCAGCAGTCACATTTACTTAAATGTTTGTGATTGACAGGTGAAATTGGACATCAGGTTGCTTATTGGATAATTTGAAAACAAAAGCTTGGTTAAACCTCTTTTTCTAGCACATACCTATTAATCTATAAAACTAGTCATCTATTGATCCAAAGACCTGAAATTAACATCCTATGTATTTGCAGAAATATTAGTGTTGCATTGGCATCTACATGTATTTACATTTATGCATTTAGCAGACTCTTTTATCCAAAGCGACTTAGTGCATTCTGGCTACTTTTTTTAAAAATATTTTACCAGTATGTATGTTCCCTGGAAATTAAGCCCACAACCTTTTGCGCTGTTAACGCAATGCTCTACCACTGAACGACAGGAACACTTGTGTGTGGAGAATTGATCAATCATTCTCACTGTGCTTTTATTATCTTTAAACCCAGTTCAAACATGACAGTCATATGCCATAAGCTTCAAGACTGACTAAACTATGGTATTATGAATGGCATTTGAAAGCAAACATGCCATTTGGCAAGCTGAATCATACAGGTGACTACCATCCCTTTTCATGTAATAAATAAAAAAGTTTTTTCTTGTACATCCCCTTCAGTTTCACAAATCTTTTATGATCTTTTTGAGGTTCAGGTATTCCTGTCCTGGGTACGGTCCTGAAAGATGGATATGTTTGTTTTTGTTCAGTGCTCGCTCTCTTAATAGTCCTCTTGTGTGTATGAAGATAACGTGAGAGAATGCTCAGGAATTGTAGAGAGACTCCTTCAAGATTATCCACAGTCATTTGAAAAGAGTGTGTTAGCACTAGAAGGAAGGTGAGATAATGCTTTGGAAATAGAGCGCTCCACCCTGTGCAGTCCCTGGGCCTCTGTGTCTAAGAGAGCGTCTCGATTTAACTCTGGGAAAATGTTCTCTTCTCTCAAGAGTCTGGCCTTGCTTCTGTATCAGTATTGTGTCCAGCCCAAGCATAAGAGTAAAAGCTTATTATGGTGAGCATTGTAGATTGAAACTGGTAATCTGTTTCACTGATATTGACCATCTTTACCAGTTCATAAAAGAAATATTAAAATGTTTTTGCCACAGCCATATCCCCTGCAGCCCAGGACTGGTTGCCCTCTGAAGCTAAGCAGGGCTGAGACTGGTCAGTACCTGGATGGGAGACGTCCTGGGAAAAACAAGGTTGCTGTTGGAAGAGGTGTTAGTGAGGGCAGCAGGGGATTCTCACTCTGTAGTCTGTGTGGGTCCTAACACCCCAGTAACATGCAATAAAGTTGGATGTAAACAGACTTAAGATAAATCACTTGTTGTATTTTTCATGTTGCATCAATTGTAAGTTGCTTTGGATAAACATTTCTGCCAAATGAATAAATTTAATCAAATACACGTTGGGGTAGACTGCGATACTTTGTAAAAAATGTTTTTTTGCTCATTCAAGTTTTAATCCCAGCAAACCTAAATGCTACATTTTAGTAATAGTAAGTTATTTTAATATATTTAAAGTAATGTTATAGATTTTTTTTTTATTAGTAGTAGTATTTAATATTATGCAATAAAACTTGGAGCCAGTAAATGAATGATTTTATAATTTCTTAGTAATTATGGTGGTATAACAACCACGTTCCTTTGAGACAACAGTATATGCAATTTACGTTCATGCTGCAGTTTTTAATTAATTGTACAAATTACTTGCACAAATCTTCATTCTTTCACATCTACCGTAGTCAGCTGATAAATCAATCCAAGCTGTTTATCCTGTAACAATTCAGGCTGTTGCATGTATTGTCACCGTAACTCTTGAAAACCTCAGTTCAGTGATTTAATTGTACTTGTCCTGAATGGGCTTTCTTTTCTCCACAGGGTAGGCCGTATGTGTTTGACAGAGTTTTCCAGTCCAATACGTCTCAGGAGCAAGTGTACACAGCCTGCGCTCAACAAATCGTCAAAGGTAAAAGCAAAAAGGTCACTTGATAGACCTCTGGATCAAAGCAAAAAGCAGAACATGGAATAAGTTTTAAGCATGGTCCTGTTCTCACAGATGTACTTGGGGGCTATAATGGAACCATTTTCGCCTATGGTCAGACATCCTCGGGCAAAACGCACACAATGGAGGTGAGGGAGAAATACAGCTGACATATCTCTGGTGAAAATAAAAAGTCATAATTTCTATGCCAAACACTATTACATAATCACATGTAAATATTAATATTTTCCCCATACCTTGTGTCTGGAAGATCTATATGGTTCATGTGTCATATATACTTTCTTTTTAGGGTCGTTTTTGAGTGTGTAGCAGGTTGAGGCTTAAGGTGTTCAGTATACAAATGTTTGGGGTCAGATTTGTTTTTTTATTTATATATTTATTTAGCAAGGAAGGAAACATTAAAGTGACCATAAAGACATTATATAATATTACAAAAGGAGGAAAATAAATGCTATTCTTTATATTTCCTATTCATCAAAGAATCCTGAAAAAAACACAATCAAAATATAAGAATGATTTCTCATGCATCATATGACACTGAATATTTCAGTAGTGTACTGTATTAGAGTTTTGAACTGTATTTTTGATCAAATGAATGCAGACTTGGCGAGCATAAGACTTTTTCAGAATCATAATACATTTTACTGACCAAGCTCTTAAGCCATAGTGTGAACCATATAATGACGAAAACAGGTGTCTTTACACAATATTTATTCTACTTTTATGAATGAGGTATTGTGTTTGTTCTTTAGGGAAATCTCCATGACACAGATGGAATGGGAATCATTCCCAGAATTGTGCAAGACATCTTTAACTATATTTACTCTATGGATGAAAACCTGGAGTTCCACATTAAAGTAAGTCTTTGCCTTTGCACACTATTTTATTATCAGCATTTCTTCTTATTCTTTAAAAGCTTGACATATTGCTTCATATTTTTATCTGCTCTTTTGATTGTGTTCTTACTTATTGTCAGGTGTCATATTTTGAGATTTATATGGATAAGATTCGGGACCTGTTGGATGGTGAGTGTGGTGGCTGTTTTAACCTTACGTCTGCTAGCCACTTCATCTTAAAAGCACTTCTAATGATGTTCAGATCATCTAAAACGCAGTAGTACAACAATTATAATGCTGCTTTTGTTGTGACATAATGTTTCTTTCTTTCTTTCTCCTCTTGTTGTCTTTTAGTTTCAAAGACTAATTTATCTGTACATGAAGACAAAAACAGGGTTCCTTATGTCAAGGTGAGTTCATGAAACCTGATGTCCCATCACCGTCACCAAAGTTACCAGGCAGTGCCCCATTAAAATCCTTGCACAAAGTGGTAATTACCGTTGTTCTTTAAAGAATGTAAGTTGTTTAGTATAATCGTGTGTCCTTCTGGTTTTAGGGCTGCACTGAGCGATTTGTTTCCAGTCCAGACGAGGTGATGGACACTATTGACGAGGGCAAATCTAACAGACATGTAGCTGTGACAAGTATGAATGCACATAGAGAATAAATATTTCCTTAAACAGACTAAAACAGATCTTACCAGGAAACTGTAACATCTTGTTCCTTCATTGAGCTAATGCTTGTAAACAATGCTGTGTGGGCTTCGTTGTAATAATGTCTTTTTGTGTGTCTCAGACATGAATGAACACAGCTCCAGGAGTCACAGTATTTTCCTGATCAATGTGAAGCAGGAGAACACACAGACAGAACAGAAGCTCAGCGGGAAACTCTACCTAGTCGACTTGGCAGGCAGTGAGAAGGTGTGTGTGTCAGACTTTTGTCTTGTAGTAGGGGTTGAACGACTTCAGATTTTTTTCAAGTCGACTTTTATGTGTTTGAAAGTCAAAGTCGACTAGTTGCTGATCGTGTCATTAATGATCAAATAAGCCTGAACGTTGGTCTGAGACACGAACAGTTTATGCACATCTATGCTATGGCATATGAAACAGCGCTGCCCACATAACTATTGCTCTTATAACAGCTCACTTTTAGCAGTTCTTTTCTATTTATATTTCTCACAGATTTCTGCTCGTTCGCCAGAGAGTTTCAGGGGGGGCACACAGAGTAGTAGAATAATAAATAGTTATTGATTTACTCATTTGAATCAGTACATTATAATTAAAACAATACCTTAAAAATGAAAAGCAGGGTTTTGTGATTGCATCATTTTAAACTGGTAAACTCCTGGAAAGGCCAAGTAAGTAAATTCCAAAAATAAGTTCAAAACAGCACTAATGCAGAGAAAACGCAGCCGATTTCATTAGATATTGTGGAGAGAATAGTGACGTCCAGTTCCACTAGTACCTGCACTTCTTTTTTCCACTTCCGTGTATTCATTCATTCACCTGGCAGCATCTCTCTACTAATAGTGAAGTTGTGGGATTTAGTTTAGAAACGTGCTAGAACCTTTCAGTTTCTAAGCTATATTATTCAGAAATCACAGAACAATGTTGACAATACATCTGCGTGCTATTGAATGAGTCTGTGTGTGTTTGATGTGTGAGCTACTCTCTGTAGCCTATGTGTGTGCATTACAATGCAGCAGCTCATTAGATTAAATCGGTGATTCACTTTGTGGAGCGCTTTTGGTTTATGCATTTATTTGTCATTTTAAGTGTTTAGAATTGGAGTGTAAATGTGGACTTAAAATATTTATTGTTGCGCCCTTTGTAGGACCAGCGACTAGTCGACATCAAGCTTAAAACACATTGGCAGGACATTAAAGTTGATAGTCAGTGCTACCCCTATCGTGTAGTGCAGTAAAACATGAGTTGAGTGTGTTAAACTCTTGTGTTCTCTCACAGGTCAGTAAAACAGGAGCTGAAGGCGCTGTGCTGGATGAAGCCAAAAACATCAACAAGTCTCTGTCATCTCTGGGCAACGTGATATCAGCCTTAGCCGAGAGCTCGGTGAGTCTCTCACACACACACAGACACACACAGGCACATATGTATCTGTACACTCAGGTCTGCGTTTAGGTCCTGGAGCTGTGAGGCAAACGTGTATGAGTTGTGTATATTATATTCGACACAGCATTGTCTTTTAGTTTCAATCTTTCTGAAAATCGTTCGTCGACTTGTTCCTAGTTTGTAAACGAATAAAGTGAAGTGAAAAAATAACCAAATTCTTTGACGCAGTCTGGAACTTCATTAAAAATAAAGTTCATCCACTCTTTCCTAACGTCGGGATCAGAGGGAAGGCAATGAAAAGACAACTTGGCACTGAACAGCATCTTGTTTTCTTGAAGGATGTTTATCATTTGATTTCTTCGTAGTACTGCATTCGCCCCTCTCGTTATTTACTCTACATGCAGAAATTGGTGGGCGGAGCTGAACAGGCAGTGATGTAGTGTTTAGCCACAATAGTGCTATCATAGAGTGGCACATTCCACAAGCTGTCGTTTTGGCAGACTGGCTTCAATATAAGCAATATAGACTAATGAGAAAGTTTTGAGTTCTGAATTTTTATTTTATTTTTATAGTGGCATCTTTAAGTAATCTGGTGAAAATTCCTGTACTTTCATACACAATGTGAGATTTGGCCAGTATTGTGCATCCTGTAGTTTTCATTGTTTGGGTAAAAGATTTTTAAATGGTTATGAGTTTAACATCTTAAAAGACACAAGTAGGAATTAAAGTACATGTAAAATACTTTATAAAAATTATACTGAGACCAAGCCAGAAACATACAGTTCTGCACATGATAGGCAGCAAACTACCATGCTAGGACACAACAGTCCTTGTGTTCTGCTTGTCGGCAGAACAGTTTGGCACAAGGGCTTCTCGAAACACCTTTGAACAAATTAATTATTTTATTTCCCTCAGTTGTGGTCATTGAACTTTATTAACATTTACTTCATCAATTAACTTCATGATATATTTAAATGTTTTATTCATGTTCGATCTAATTTCTTTCTCAGACCTACATTCCATACAGAGACAGTAAAATGACAAGGATCTTGCAGGATTCTCTGGGTGGAAACTGCCGGACCACCATCGTCATCTGCTGCTCTCCTTCTTCATATAACGAGGCCGAGACCAAATCAACCCTTATGTTCGGACAGAGGTGAGCAGAAACATTCATGCTCTTCAGCTCTGTCACTGTCTGTTCTCATCATTCATAATAAAGGTGTCACTGCTCTCACTTGTTTGTAATGCATTTATGCAAGAATAATTACAGCTATATATTTATGCAAAGATTGTGGGAAGAGAAAGACACCAGTTTACAGCTGTGATTGGGTTTATGTTTGCAGAGCCAAGACGATTAAGAACACAGTGATTTTGAATGTAGAGCTGACAGCAGAGCAATGGAAGAAGAAATACGAGCGAGAGAAGGAACGAAACAAGAGCCTTCGAAACACCATCACATGGCTGGAGAACGAACTCAACCGCTGGAGAAATGGTCAGATCCCTATTTATGATTATTATGTATATTATTATATTTTTACATTTGTGTTAGTTTTGTTCTTAATGCATTCAAAACTTTGCAGTGCTGTCTGAAACCACTTATGAAATGCTTCTGTTTTGCATTTTGTATCTTAAGTGATTGATAAGATTCATTGTACATTCCTTTAACTTTTTTTAAAGTCCTCAAATATTTTATTTAGGTTTAAACTTTTGAAAGTTCCCGTTTGCATTTCCTCAGAGTTCTTCTGTGTTTCGCAGGTGAAAGCGTACCTGCAGAGGAGCAATTTGATAAAGAGAAGATTAATGCTGAAGTGTTGGCGCTGGATAACACCATTAATAATGATAAATTTGCATCCACACCAAGCATGCCGCCCATGCCAGGGATGCTAGGAGTCCGACTCACCGATGTTGAGAAGGAAAAATGTGAGGTTGAACTCGCCAAAATGTACAAGCAGCTTGATGACAAGGTACACGCACAGTTTCTTTAATATATATGAATTTACAAAATGTCCTAGTTGCTACAGTCACGGTTAGAAGAATAAAAGCATGATGACTTTCCTAAAGAGATTGATTGCACTTGAATGAGAGCTTGATTTTTGTGTTTTGCATCTCCTCTCTCTCTCCAGGATGAAGAGATTAATCAGCAGTCTCAGCTGGTGGAGAAGCTCAAGCAGCAGATGTTGGACCAGGAAGAGGTTTGTGAACTCTGATGTGCACATGTGAAATTGCTGTAAAAGAGAATTAACAAGTACACTTTGTATATTCATGCTTGTGTATGTTTTTGCATATGTTTTGCAGTTGCTGGCCTCGTCAAGAAGAGACCATGATAACCTGCAGTCAGAGCTGACTCGTTTACAGCTGGAGAACGATGCATCTAAAGAGGAGGTGAAGGAGGTGCTGCAGGCCCTGGAGGAGCTCGCTGTCAACTACGACCAGAAAAGTCAGGAGGTGGAGGACAAAACCAAGGAGTTTGAAGCCCTCAGCGAAGAACTTGGTCAGAAGTCTGTAAGTGCCAGAAGGGCTAATTATACATCAGTCTTTTACCTACACTCTGCTATGACAAGAATGACGCTAAACTTGACTTTAAAACATTCTCTGTTCCAGAGTACTCTGGCGTCTATAGACTCAGAGCTGCAGAAACTGAAAGAAATGGCCAATCACCAGAAGAAGAGGGTAACTGAGATGATGTCATCACTGCTAAAAGATCTGACTGAGATTGGCATTGCAGTGGGCAACAATGACATCAAGGTGAGTGACATTTAAGGTAGGGTGAAGTGTGTATGTTCCGCCAAACTATAATCACCAGCCTATGAATGGCTTATTGTAGTTGTTAAACGAAGTATCTGTATCTATAAAGTGTTTATATAAATATATTAATAGATAACCAGTAAATGATTATACACTTCCCCTTTATTGGTTATTTAGTACCTTTTGTAGCTTTAATAGCCATAACTTCGAGTTCAAAGCTGAGCGATACTGAGGTATCTCTCTCTCCGCAGCAGCACGAGGGGAGTGGTCTTATAGATGAAGAGTTCACTGTAGCCAGACTCTACATCAGTAAGATGAAGTCTGAAGTCAAATCAATGGTCAAACGTTGCAAGCAGCTAGAAAACACTCAGTCTGAGAGCAACAAAACCATGGATGAAACTGAGAAGGAGCTTGCAGCATGCCATTTACTCATCTCCCAGGTACGGTCTTACACTCTTGCCTCCTTCTCAAGTTCTCAAGTTATTTCTTTCATGGCAAACCCTGCACTAATCTACTGAACCATAATGATATGAATAAATACATATTTGATATTAACAAATGAATGTTTGTTTTGCAGCACGAGGCAAAGATTAAGTCTCTGACGGAGTATCTGCAGAATGTAGAGCACAAGAAGAGACAGCTTGAGGAGGATGTGGACTCTCTCAATGAAGAGCTGGTCAAAATCAGTGCACAGGGTACACACAGGATCATATTCGAAAACATTTCAAAATAATACAGTAGTTTCTGCTTCCAACACTTTGTTTGTGTTTGTGACAACAGAGAAGGTCACTGCAATGGAGAAAGAGAGTGAGATTCAGAGTGCCAATGAGGTCAAGGTAAGAAATGTGTATACACACGCACACACACACAAATGGGCTTGTTTTTTTAATACGAGTGTATATTTGTGTGTTTAGGAAGCGGTTGAGAAGCAGATCCAGAGTCACAGAGAGGCCCATCAGAAACAGCTCAGCAGCCTGAGAGACGAACTGGAAACCAAAGAGAAACTCATTACAGATCTACAAGAGTATGATACAGCATTTCAGTTGACAAAGCAATTTCAGTCCGAAACTGAACTGGTGAAGTGTGTGTTAATGTACTGACTGATTTCCAGAAGTAGAAACACAGTCAGAACTCACCTATAACATAATATCAAAGTTAAACTTCAGACTAGCAGCCCTTGATTCACAGAAGTATTTATAATAACACCCTAATAGCTAATAAATTCTCTCCTCTCTCTAGCCTGAATCAGAAGATCTTGCTGGAGCAGGAGCGTTTGAGGGTAGAACATGAAAAACTCAAATCCACCGACCAGGAGAAGAGCCGCAAACTACACGAGCTCACGTATGTAATGCACAGTCAGTTCTATTCAACTCCATTATTGTAGCAGTCAAACTGCTGGAACTGTTTATGAATCTCTATGATATCTACATTTCCCAGGTTTCGGTAATGAATCTAACCAATTTTCCATTAGGCGTAAATACACAGCTGCATATTACATTTATAATAAATTACAGTTGTCTCTAGTGATGAGCTGTTTTAATGGGTTTGTGTGCACATTACAGTATGATGCAGGACCGCAGAGAACAGGCCAGACAGGATCTGAAAGGCTTGGAGGAGACTGTGGTGAGTGCAGTTCTTCATGTCAGCACTAGAGAGTGACTAAAGATGAGTTCTATTCACATCATGTAGTGTGTATATTCAAAAAAACTTTTTTCAACTATTTAAGGCCAAAGAGCTGCAGACTCTGCACAACCTCAGGAAACTATTTGTTCAGGATCTGGCCACTCGTGTAAAAAAGGTAGGAGTTCATCTCTTGTGCGTCTTCCTTTTAGTTTTCATATCTATTCTTTGTCTGTTTTGAAAGTAAACTTATGTCAGTGTAAATCCATATACTGTGTTTTTTTCCAAGTACTCAACTTAGTGGGTATTTAATAGAAGGATTTTTTATTTTTTTGCCTGTGTAGAGTGCAGAGATGGACTCTGATGAAACTGGTGGCAGTGCTGCTCAGAAGCAGAAGATCTCTTTCCTGGAAAACAATCTAGAACAACTCACCAAGGTCCATAAACAGGTAAATCCAAACCAAAAAAAGTTATCTTAATATGATTCACACGTTAGTAAATGTTTTTACTTGTTCAAAATCAAAATGTACAAACTAAATAATTACCTAAGTAATTCCTTTTATTTTGCTTATGCATCTAACATTTTTCCTCTTACTCTTTAGTCTTTATTGCCAATTTTAGTATGTTTTATTTTGCATATCAGATGTTTTAAGGTTCATATTTCCAAAGTATTTTAATGGAAATAAAACTGCAAAACAACATGCATAATTTATGAAAAGATAAACTAACAAAATACTTTCTAATAAAAAAACAATAGTGATTGTTGTAAACTAGATTTGTCTCTTTCACTCACTGGTGTTTTTCTGTCTTTAGCTGGTGCGTGATAACGCTGACCTGCGCTGTGAGCTTCCTAAACTGGAGAAGCGTCTGCGGGCGACGGCGGAGCGTGTGAAGGCTCTAGAGTCAGCACTCAAAGAGGCCAAAGAGAACGCGTCCCGTGACCGCAAGCGCTACCAGACAGAGGTGGACCGCATCAAAGAGGCCGTGAGAGCCAAAAACATGGCCCGCAGAGGACACTCCGCACAGATAGGTGACTGAACATTTACACAAGCACAGGCACCTTGATTCAAAATAAAGGAGTAATTCACTTTCAGAATGAAAATACTGTCATTTACTCACTCAACACTTGTTCCAAACCTGTATGAGCTTCCTCCTCCTGTTGAGCACACAAGAAGATATTTTGAAAAATGTTGGGCTCTGAACAGTTGATGAGCACCATAGACTTCCATTGTATTTTTTTTCCTACTATGCAAGTCAGTGGGGAGTGTGTAAACAAGTGAATTCGTTCTGAACGTGAACTTCTCCTTTAACGCAACAAAAAGAAAAAGTATTTTCTCTCATGATTTACTTGTATTTTTTGGTTATAGCTAAACCCATCAGGCCTGGGCAGCAAG